>NW_011500206.1:250574-270902 GCF_000495115.2 Populus euphratica
CAACAATAACAACAATAATAGTAGTAATAGTAGTAGTAGTAGTAGTAGTAGTAATAGTAATAATAATAATAAAGAAGAGGAATAAGAAGAAGAAGTTTAATGAAAACTTTAAGATGGAACATTAATGTAATGATCAAACAATGATAATAGCAAATGTCAAGGTTAGAGGATCCACTAATAGTATGTCAAATAAGTATAGTATAAACTCTTATTACTCAATTAGAAACCACGACTGTATTGCTAATTAGAAAAAAAGAGGCTGAAAATTAACAGGAACATACCTAATTTGCGAGCCATGACAAGCTGAATTTCTTTGGTTTATATACAGCAAGCCACATGACGCAGGGGAGCTGCAAAGAGATTGCAAACAATTGCGGCATTTTGAGCTTTGCATATTGTTTATTGGTGCAAGAAAGATACGCATAGATATGTATAACACGGTGCATTACATAATGTTGTAACCTATTTTTTGGGTCTGCGTATGTATATATATATATATAGAAAAATAAAATAACGCGTATATATATATATAGAAAAATACAATAACTAATTTAAAAATAATAACAGTAAAAAAAGGGAATGCCAGAATGCTCAGAAAATGGTCAAAAATTGGTTGAGGAGGTTTACAATTACAAAGATTAAAATTTGGCAGTATTTTGTTGACTAATGAGTGATCTGTTGACAAAGAAAATTCATTTTTAGGAAGAAAAGTCCAAAATAAAATGTTTATGGACTCAATTAAATTTTATTAAAGGTTTAATTAAATTTATGGAGGTTTTGATTGCAAGAAAATTTTATTTTTGAGTTAATTTGAGCTTTTATTAGAAGAAATTACAGTTCTGGGGTTAAAATATAATTTTTGAGAGTTAACTTGGTCAAATCAGGGGCTGAATTGCATACATATTGAAGTTTGATGGCCAATTAGGGATTTAATTGAAGAATTCAAAATCAAGGACCAAATTGTAAAACGCGCGCAAATTGAAGGCTTGATTTTGAATCTAACGCGTTTCAACGCCAATTCTCGTCTAAATGAAGTGGCGCGTTTTGAGAAAAACGGCGCCATTTCATGCATTGTTTAAAAAAAAGAAAAAAAAAAGAGAAAACTCAAAACGGTGTCGTTTTGAACGGCACCATCATCTTCTTCCCCTGGACACGCAGAGAATAGGGGAAGAAAATGTGTTTTTCTCCTCTGTTTTCACTGATTATTTACTGATATTTTGCCTTAAAAAAGACGCCGACATAAGCCACTTTTCGCGTGTTGGAAGAAGAGTGGAGGGGCGGCAGCACATTGGTCGCCCCAGCCATGTCCCCTCCCCTGTTTTTGCTTATAAACACAGGGGAGGCAGCACCAAGAAAAAAAAAGGAGAAAAAGAAGGAGAGAAGGAGACCGAACCTGACAGAGAGACCGAACAAGAGAGGAAAAGAGAAGAGAGAGAGCAGAATAGGAAAAAAAGAGAGAAGAGGAAGAAAAAAAGAGCGAAAAACAGAGGAGAGAGAGAGAGAAGAAAAACATAGCAAAACGTTGGCCACCGTGTCTTCGCCGCCAGCAGCACCGTCTTGACGCCACCTCCAAGTAACCTCCGGCTGCCCCGTCTCTTTCTCTTTTGCTTAGCCACCGTCTGCATTTGCATGCAGAACATGAATTAATTCACGTTTTGTGCACAGTAACCAGCCCATTTGGTTTTGGGCCGGGTTCGGCCCAACCCACTGATTTGGGCTGTCCCGCCCATTTCAGAAAAAAAATTAAAAATTAAAAATTAATTTTTTTATATTTTTAATTTCTTCTCTTTTTATTTATGCCTTTTTGCTTAGTATCGATCTATATTTTATGTCATAAAAAATACAAATCTGGTATTAAAAATACCCGGTTTTTGTCAAAACTTACAATTTGTTTTTTGAAAATAAGCAAAAAAAATGTTTTTATGCATACAGCTAAGTGTCTCAAAGTTAAAAAAATCATATTGTATTTTTCATATATCAAAAACAATATTTTAGCATGCATTTTGGCTTTAATAACCAGTTTATTAAAGTAAAGAGAACATTGACCAAAATATCAAAAATAACAAAAACATTTATTTTGTTTTGTTTTAGTATCAGGGATTATGAGGTTATACATAACACGTATTCCTGATATTAAAATGGTATTTGTTTTTATTAACAACATAGAACAACTAGGTTTTTACCCAATAAGATAAAGATCTCTTTACAAAGGAGGACTTTTCTTAAACCTTAGATAGATCCATAATTAGACACCTCAACATGACTTCATATTTTATTAGACAAAAAAATGCAGCCTACCTCAGGTAGGGAGTATTTGAGGTGCTAATACCTTCCCTTTACGCAACCAATCTCCGTACCCGATCTCTGAGACTAGTTAGGGTTCCTAGTTACCAGAATACTAGGTGGCGACTCCTTTTCAAATTTTCCATTAATAAGAGACAAGAATTCCTTGTCTCTTCATATCTTGCTAGAAATACACCACATCCTATCTTTTCATGGATGGTGGACGATCGCTGCACATGTGCGACAAGTATCAAACATTAAAGTCCATGTTAAGTTTATACTATATTTATTCTTATACCATTAGTGTAACCTTTTCACCTTGATATAATAAACTTAACCGAACATAATGAAAGGAAGAAAAATAAATAAACAAGATAAGAACATAAATAAGATAAAAGTTAACTAAGGAAATGAAAGGAAATGAAAGACATAAATAAGATATTAATGAAAATAAAACTTAAGCATTACAAAAATACAAAGAAAAAAAGCAAAAGCATAATCTTGATCTAGAGACCAAGATGCCTAAATGCATGAAAAATGCCTCCTTTTATAGGCCAAAATTGGAAACTATTGATTTAATGATTAATTGATGAGTGGGTTGATTAGTACTTAAAAGTGCATTTTTATCAAGGTTTTATATCATCATTTCGCATTTGAAGTATCAATAACTTCTTAACTAAAGCATGTTTTATAATAATGTATATAATAATATAAGATACCTTTAATTTGTGGTAAATGTTCATTTTAAATGTAGGCCTATCACATAAATAAAAGGATTGATTGATGAATTTAAGAACTGAAATTGAAAGGACAAAGAGATAGCTAAACTCCGAAAAGAGATGCCGGTGTAGTCTGTACCGGAACACTGTTTGGTAATTGGATCATATCTGGAGTTATAAATCACAGATTTAGGTCTAATTTATATGGATGGAAAGGTAAGACATAGGCCTACAACTTTTATATAGAGCCTAAGATTTAAAAAGGCCATTTTCAAGTCCAAATTAGAGCAACAACAAAGAAGTCTGAATCTGTCTTCCAGCCCAAGCACTATTTAGTGTTTGACTCATATCTGGAGTTGTAGATGTCCAAATGAGCTGAATGTTTTACAAAAGATAGCTGAGACAATGGCCTACAACTTTCATGTTTTCAAGTGGTTCCAATTTTGACGTTATCAATGACGTTTTGGGCAGACAAAAGAAGATAAAGATTGTCACCAAGTCAAGAGTTGGTCACCCACTCATCAATTAGTCATCAAATCAATAGTTCGCAATTTCGGCCTATAAAAGGAGGCATTTGCCATGCATTTAGGCATCTTGGTTTCCAGATCAAGATCATGCTCTTGCTTTCTCTCTTTGTATTTTTTGTATTGCTTATGCTTTGCTTTCATTAATATTAAGTTTATGCCTTTCATTTCCTTTCCTTTACTTAGTTAACTCTTATCTTATTTATGTTCTTATTTTGTTTATTTATTTTTCTTTCTTTCATTATGTCTAGCTAAGTTTGTTATGTTAAGGTGAAAAGGTTACACTAATGGTGTAAGAATAAGTATAGTATAAACTTAACATGGACTTTAATGTTTGATATTTGTCGCACGTGTGCGGCGATCGTCCACCATCCATGAAAAGATAGGATGTGGTGTATTTCTAAAGATACTCTTGCAAGAGACAATTAACACTCAACTTGCTCAAAACATGACAAATTTTAAAGATACTCTTGCAAAATTAACATCTACTCTCAGTTTCTAAGAGAAAGGTAAGTTTCTATCTCAATCACAATAAAATCCCAATGGGCAATATAATACAAATACAAGTAGTTCCGGAAGCCAACACATGGATCAAGTCAAATCAGTCACTACTCTTCATAGTGGTAAGGTTATTAAAAAACCCTCTCTTGAACCTTATGAGAAAGATGATGAGTCAATTTCTGAGGGTAAGGAAGGGGTTGAATATGAAAATTGTAAAGAAACGACTGATTCCCCGCTAGCACTTCCATTTCCTCATGCCATGACCGATCAGGAAGAAATCGATGATGAAAAAGGCACTGAAAATGTTGATGCAGATCTTTTATCAAAAGTGACAATACATTCGACACCCGACATCACACCAATCAATAATTACTTTCCTGATGAATCTCTACTTTCTATTAGTTCAATGCCTTGGTTTGCTAAAAATATCAATTTTCTTGCTTCAGGATTTTTGCCACCTCAATAGAGTACCGAAGACAAAAGAAACTTTTTGAGCAACGTACAAAACTTTTATTGGGACGACCCTTACTTATTCAATTATTGTCCTAATCAAATATTTCGAAGATGCATTCTTGACAATGAGGTAAGTAATGTCATTAAATTTTGTCACTGTAAGGCACGTAGGGATCATTTCTCATAAAAAAAAAGGATTGTAGAAATCTTACAGAATGGATTTTACTGGCCCATCATATTCAAGGAGTCACATGCATTCCGCAAAAACTGTGAAAATTATCAAAATGTGGGATTTATTTCAAAACACAGAGAGTCTTTAGATAATCTTCTATTGATTCTTAAGTTTCATTATAGTCGAGATAAGCATCGTGCAATTCATGATTTATAGCCATTATTCCATAAAGAACATGCTCGACATAGTCTTGGGAATCTGACTAAAAAAGACCTTGTTTGTCGGTTTTTAAGAAAACTAGATGGGAAGCTTATCCCCGACCCATAGAGGGCGTTTAAGTCGTTTTTGGACGTAAAACCAAGGGAAGATGTGAGCCACAATTACAACTACGATTTGAGTTTTAGTTTGTAAAAACTTGTGTCTTTTGGTTTTATTAATAGCATAATATTTGTATTTTGTTATTTCTTATTTTTGTTTCAGTGTGTTTCAGGTTTGTCAGTGTTCGTTATTTCAAGTGATATCTTCTATACTCTATCTTTCTACCTTAGAACATTGAGGGCAATGTCTCGTTTTGGTTGGGGGGAGAGGGTAGTAGTTGATAAAAAAAAAAATTCATTTCATAAAGCATGTGCAAAATTGTTGTTACTAGGATGGCAGGGTAAAGGAGCTCTTTTGTTAAAGTGACTCTTGAGACGCATCTTAGTAACCATTCTTAATAAGGTCTATCATAATACTTAAAATATTCAGGTTTACAAACTCTCGCATTATTATCACTTAATTCTGCTCATATATTCATTTAACATGTATTCTTAAACCTTAATTTTCACATACACACTTTAACATATGATTGCGAGTTGCACATTGGATTATTATATTATTTATGTTCTTTTGTTAAGGGTAACAACTAAGGAAAAGGGATAGTATCTTATTTAAACAAAAAAAAGTACAAAAAGAAAAAAAATAAAATAATAATAAAAATAATGATAATAAAAATGTAGATAAGTTTGGTTTCGTAGCCTCTCTAACCTAAGCAATTAAGCTCGAAGGAGTGTTTTAACACCTAATACCCTAAAGTCAAGTAACTTGGGAGCTATTGGCCCAACGCTTGTTACATGGGTTGAGGAGAAAAGTTTAAGGGAATCAAAAATTGCACTATCTACATATCAAAATTTACGACCCGAGTTACTAAGCTCGTAGGGGTGTCTCAATACCTAATGCCCTAAGATCAACTGGTTTGGGAGTCATTAGCCGAAAGCTCGCTACATGGGTTAAAGAGGCATTGTGTTTTAAGTTATATATATATATATATATATATATATAAACAAAAATAATAATCCCAACCCAAGGAAGTTAATCTTAAACATTAGAATAAGAATTTTGTTTTCTTCCAAGTAAAGACCCATAATTATGTGTTGATATATTGAGCACAAAAGAAAGGTTTATTAATATCTTGTTAAGAGGTATTGACGAAATATATAAATTTAAGGAGAGTTTGTTTATCTGGATAGATTAATGGAAGTTGAATGATGAATACCTTGCTTTGTGGAATTTGTAAATTGTTTTTCTATTTGAACGCTTTGATTACTAGGAACTAGTAATAAGCTGGTTGGGGGTGTGATTAGTACTTAAAAGTTTATTTTTATCAAGGTTTTATATCATCATTTCGCACTTGAAGTATCAATAACTTTATTTTTATCAAGGTTTTATAGCTCCCAAGTCAGTTGACTTTAGGGTATTAGGTGTTAAAACACCACTTCGGGCTTCATTGTTTAGGTTAGGGAGGCTACGAAACCAAACTTATCTATATTTTTATTATTATCATTTTTTTTCTTTTTTTCTTTTTTTCTCTTTTTTCTTTAATTATATACTATCCCTTTTCCTTAGTTGTTACCTTTAACAAAAGAACATAAATAATGTAATAATCCAATATGCAACCCACAATCATATGTTAAAGTGTGTGTGTGTGTAAATTAAGGTTTAAGAATTAAGTGATAACAATGCGAGAGTTTGTAAACCTGAATATTTCAAGAAGTATTATAATAGAACTTGTTAAGAATGATTACTAAGATGCGTCTCATGAGTCACTTTAACAAAAGAGCTCCTTTACTCTGTCATCCTAGTAACAACAATTATGCACATGCTTTATGAAATGAAAAATAATTTTTTTTTTAAACTACTACCCTCTCCCCCAACCAAAACGAGACATTGTCCTCAATGTTCTAAGGTAGAAAGATAGAGTATAGAAGATATCACCTGAAATAACGAACACGGACAAAACCTGAAACACACTATTGAAATAACGAACATTAACAAACCTGAAACACACCGAAACAAAAATAAGAAATAACAAAACATAATAATAAAACCAAAAGACATAAAAATTCACAAATGAAGGCTCAAATCCAATCTAAGCTTTTTACGGCTTTCCTTAGTTGACCAATTTATGCGACTCATGGAAGGATCAATTACAGGAATGAAGGATTGTCGTTGGTCAATTAATTGTTCAGCAGTAGCAGCAAAGATTATGATTTGTCGTGCAGAAGATGTTAGAAATTCTTGTTCCACAGCATGATCAAGAAAAGACAACAACTTATCATAATAACCATTAACATTTAACAAACCTATGGGTTTATGGTGAATGTGCAGTTGAGCCCAAGAGGAAATATGAAAGATCTCTTCCAATGTGCCTAGACCACCTGGTAAAGCAATGAAGGCATCAGCATGGTTAAACATTGCATTCATTCGAGCTGACATTGTGGAGACCTGAAGTTCCTCTCCAATTGTTTTTCCAATGATGTCCCCTTGTGCCAAAGCTTCAGGGACGACCCCCAAAACTTGGCTACCTCCTAAAAATACAGCTATTGACACACCTCCCATTAACCCAAGACTGCCTCCCCCATACACTAAATGAATCTTTCTCTCAGCTAGCACCTGACCAAGATGATTTGCTGATTCTAAAAACTCTTTTTCTTTCCCAGGACTAGATCCACCGAAAACACAAATATTTCTTATTTGATGACTTGAGGAACTTGCCATTTCTACACACTTCTGTATTTGTTGAATGTATGGGTTGAGTAGAAATGAAAGGAAGGAAAATAGGGTTTTATAGATGAGAAAGTAGAAAGGCAATCATAACATCTATATGGAGGCCAGCTGGAGTCTCACACACTCTCTCTCTCTTTTTATTTATTTATTTATTTACTTTTGAAAAAAATATGTGTATGTACAGGTAGTTGTGATTGTGGCTCACATCTTCCCTTGGTTTTACGTCCAAGAACGGCTTAAACGCCCTCTATGGGTCGGGGATAGGCTTCCCATCCAGTTTTCTTAAAAACTGGCAAACAGGGTCTTTTTTAGTCAGATTCCCAAGACTAAGTCGATCATGTTCTTTATGAAATAGTGGCCATAAATCATGAATTACACGATGCACATCTCCACTAGGATGCGTCTCAAGAGTCAATAGAAGATTATCTAAAGACTCCTTACTCAGGCCATCCTTAATGAATTGTATTTTATCTTCACGGTTTATAGATACCATTCCTAAAGAACGACATTGTGTATTACAAGTCCATCTAGCACATCGATGACAGACATCCAGTCGTTTTGCACGACGCTTCTTTGCAAAAGTGCTTTTACCTGTTCCAGGCATGTGTGAAATGAAGTTAGAGGACTCACCTGATAATCGGACCTTTGCTTCAATCAACCAGCGAATACCTTCAGGAATTCCATGATTCATTAACAATCTCAATCTTGCACATCTAGCACGGTAAATTTTTGTAATCGCATTCTGAGGCAGAGCGGGAAAATTCTTTTTCAATTTTTCAAGAGTAGTGTCCATTTTCAAATGAGAATTGGAAGATAGATTCAAAGAATTGCACAGATATATACACAGATATCAGTAATTGTGGGAAACTGAAAGAACCGACTTAAGTCACGGAGTACCGTTATCCGCCATTTGACCGGGGTGAAGAAACTTGCAAAAATCACTCAAAAAGAAACAAAAATAAAATAAAATAAAATCAATATTTATATAAGAAACAAAAATAAAGTAAAATAAAATAAAATAAAATCAATCTTTATATACAGGATCACCCAATTCAATAGAGTTATGTTCAACTGAAAAATTGTCAAAGTAAACTTTCAGACGATGTCCATTTACCTTGAAAACATTGCCATTCTTTGGATTCTCGATGTCATAGGCCCCATATGGATACACATGTTTCACAATAAAAGGACCACTCCATCTTGATCTTAATTTTCCAGGAAATAAATGCAGTCGAGAATTATAAAGCAAGACTTTTTGACCAACATTGAAGGTTTTTCTATGTATTTTCTTGTCATGAAATTCTTTTATTCTTGCTTTATGAATTCTTGAATTTTCATATGCATCATTTCTTATTTCCTCAAGCTCATTTATTTGTAATTTTCGCAGTTGACTAGCATCATCCAGATTTGAATTGAAAGCTTTAATAGCCCAATAAGCTTTATGTTCAAGTTCCACAGGCAAGTGACAAGGTTTTCCATAGACTAGTCTATAAGGTGACATACCTAATGATGTTTTATAAGCAGTTCGATAAGCCCAAAGTGCATCATTAAGTCTTAAAGACCAGTCTTTCCTATTAGGGTTCACTGTTTTCTCCAAAATATGTTTGATCTCCCTATTAGCAAGCTCAACTTGTCCACTTGTTTGAGGGTGATAAGGGGTGGCAACTTTGTGTGTGATTCCATATTTCTTCATTAAAGACTCAAATGGCTTGTTGCAGAAATGTGTTCCACCATCACTTATTATGGCTCGAGGGACTCCAAATCGACTCAAAATATTTTCTTTCAAAAACTTTATCACTGTTTTGTGATCATTGTTTCGACTTGGAATTGCCTCTATCCATTTTGAAACATAATCTACTGCGACTAATATGTATAAGAAACCAAATGATGGAGGGAATGGGCCCATGAAATCTATACCCCAACAGTCAAAGATCTCAATGACAATAATAGGGTTTAAAGGCATCATGTGACGTTTTGAAATAGATCCCAACTTTTGACAATTTTCACAAGACTTGCAGAATGCATGTGAGTCTTTGAACATGGTGGGCCAGTAAAATCCACTTTGTAAGATTTTTGCAGTTGTCTTTCTTGATGAGAAATGGCCCCCACATGCCTCAGAATGACAAAATTTAATGACACTACTTACCTCATTGTCAGGAATGCATCTTCGAAATATTTGATCAGGACAATATTTGAATAAATAAGGATCATCCCAATAAAAGTTCTTCATTTCGTTCAAAAACTTTCTTTTATCTTGGGTATTCCAATGAGCTGGCAATTGTCCTGAAACAAGAAAATTGACAATATTAGCAAACCAAGGCATTGTAGAGACAGAAAGTAAAGATTCATCAGGAAAGTAGTCATCGATTGGTGTGATGTCAGTTTTTGAATCTATTGTCAATCTTGACAAGTGATCTGCGACAACATTTTCGCTGCCTTTCTTATCTTTGATTGTGATATCAAATTCTTGAAGTAATAAAATCCACCGCACCAATCTAGCCTTGGAATCTTTCTTAGAAAGAAGATATTTCAATGCTGCATGATCACTAAAAACAACAACAGGTGAGCCAACAAGATAAGATCTGAATTTTTCACATGCAAATACTACTGCAAGTAATTCTTTTTCAGTGGTGGTATAATTCATTTGAGCACTATTTAAAGTTTTACTTGCATAGTAAATTACATAAGGTTTCTTATCTTTTCTTTGTCCCAAAACAGCACCTACGGCATAATCACTAGCATCACACATTATTTCAAAAGGTAATGACCAATCGGGAGGTTGAATGATAGGAGCACAAGTAAGCAAGTTTTTAAGTTTAACAAAGGCTTCTTCACAATGTTCAGTCCATTCAAAAATAGTATCCTTTGTTAGAAGGTTACTTAAAGGCTTAGATATTACACTAAAATCTTTGATGAACCTTCTATAAAAACCAGCATGTCCCAGGAATGATCTAACATCTTTAAGAGATTTTGGTGTTGGCAAGTTTGCAATTAACTCAATTTTAGATTTGTCAACCTCAATTCCTTTTGATGAAACAATGTGACCAAGTACAATGCCGTTTGTTACCATAAAATGACATTTTTCCCAATTCAGCACAAGATTCTTCTCTTCACACCTGGTTAAAACCTTTCCTAAATTAGTCAAACAATCATCAAATGAATCGCCAAAAACAGAAAAATCATCCATGAAAATCTCAAGAAAATGTTCAACCATATCGCTAAATATACTAAGCATGCATCTTTGAAATGTGGCTGGTGCATTACATAATCCAAAAGGCATCCTTCGATATGCAAAAGTACCAAATGGACATGTGAAAGTAGTCTTTTCTTGATCTTCCAATGCAATTTCAATTTGGTTGTAACCTGAATAGCCATCTAGGAAACAATAAAATTCATGACCTGCAACTCTTTCTAGGATTTGATCCATGAAAGGTAAAGGAAAATGATCTTTTCTAGTCATTGAATTGAGTTTCCTATAGTCAATGCACATGCGCCAACCAGTAACAGTTCTAGTGGGAATTAACTCATTGTTCTCATTTGTTATCACAGTGACTCCAGACTTCTTAGGTACAACTTGGGTAGGACTTACCCATTTGCTGTCAGAAATAGGATAAATGATTTCATTATCTAGAAGCTTAATGACTTCATTTTTCACTACTTCTTTCATATTAGGATTTAGCCTTCGTTGCATTTCTCTAGAGGGTTTAGCATTTTCCTCTAAATAAATTCTATGTGTACAAATCAAAGGACTAATTCCTTTTATATCAGCTATGGTCCATCCTAATGCTTTTTTGTGCATTTTCAGAGTTTGTAATAACTTACCTTCTTGATGTGCATTAAGTTTGGAAGAGATTATTACCGGAAAAGTTTCATTTTCTCCCAAAAATGAGTATTTGAGATTGGATGGCAACGACTTCAAATCAGGTTTTGGTGGTTGAACACTTGAAGGTATGGACTTAATTGGTCGTGGTGGCAATTCCTCAATTTGTGGCCTCCAATTACTTGTCTTTGATTCTTCCTGAAAATAAATCATTTCCAAATCATCAGATTCATCAATCTCAATTTCATTGGAAGTGGTTGGAAATTGATCATGAATTAATTTTTCAGTAAAGTCCACTTCCTGTAAATCATTATCATCTCTAGGTTGCTTGCAAATGTTGAAAATATTCATCTCCAATGTCATGTTTTCAAATGATAGCTTCATCAGTCCATTCCTACAATTAATCAATGCATTAGAAGTTGCAAGAAATGGACGTCCTAAAATAACAGGAAATGAATTACATACTTCAACAGGTTGTGTGTCCAAGACAATAAAATCCACAGGATAAATGAATTTATCGACTTGTACTAACACATCTTCAATTATTCCTCTGGGCACTTTTATAGATCTATCGGCAAGTAAAAGAGTTTGTAATAATAATAAAAATTGGAGCCAGGTCTTTTAACTCACCTAGATTGAGACTCTGAAAAACTGAATATGGAAGTAAATTCACACTAGCACCAAGATCAAGTAAGGCTCTTTCAATTTTATGCTCTCCAATAAAGCAGGAAATTGTAGGACAACCAGGGTCTTTATATTTCAAAGCATTATTGTTTTGAAGAATGGCACTTACTTGTTCCGCTAGAAAGGCTTTCTTGTTCACATTCAGTTTCCTCTTCACAGTGCATAGATCTTTCAAAAATTTAGCATAGGAAGGAACCTGTTTAATTGCATCCAGCAAAGGTATATTGATCCTTACCTGTTTGAAAATTTCATAAATTTCAGAATTGTGATTGACTTTCCTTTGTTTGGTCATGGCTTGAGGAAATGGAAGTGCTGGCGGTGAATCAGTCGTTTCTTTGCAATTTTCAGATTCATCCCCTTCCTTACCCTCAGAGATTGACTCATCATCTTTCTCATAAGGTTCAAGAGAGGGTTTTTCAATAACCTTACCACTGCACAGAGTAGTGACTGTTTTGACTTGATCCATGTGTTGGCTTCCGGAACTACTTGCATTTGCATTGTATTGCCCTTTGGGATTTTGTTGTGTTTGAGATGGAAACTTACCTTTCTCTTGGAAACTGAGAGCAGATGTTAATTTAGCAAGAGTATCTTTAAAATCTGTCATGTTTTGAGCAAGTTGAGTATTGATTGTCTCTTGCTTTTCAATGAATGCATGCAATGTTTCCTCAAGATTTCTTCTAAGAGGTGGAGCATAAGGAGGTGCATATCCATGAGAATTTTGGAAATTGTGGTGTGCTTGAAACGGTGGTTGTGAAGTTTGTGCATTGTTGTTCTCACTCTTCCAATTGAAATTTGGGTGATTTCTCCAACCAGGGTTGTATGTTTGGGAGTATGGGTTATGGTTGGCCCTTTGAAAACTGTTTAAAGCATGGGCTTGTTCATGGAGACATTCTTTAAAAGAAGGCAAGGTTGGACAATCGTTGGTTGAGTGTTCATTTGTTTCACAGATTTGACACACAATGTTTTCAACAGATTTTAATTGACCACTCTTTTTCAATTCTAGTGCCTCAACTTTTCTAGCTAAAGATGCAAATTTGGCTTGGAGGGCATGATCTTCCCTAAGGTTGTACATACCTCCACTAGATGTATGAGGTTGAGTTTTACTCGGTGCCTCATATGTACCCGCAGTGTCCCAATTTTGAGCATTTTCCGCTAACAAGTCTAAGTACTCCATTGCTTCATCAGGGTCTTTATCTTCAAAAGTTCCATTGCCCATCAATTCAACCATTTGCCTATCTTTAGGTGTTAACCCTTCATAGAAATGTGAAACCAATCTCCATGTTTCAAAACCATGATGAGGGCAAGTACTAAGTAAGTCTCGATACCTATCCCAACATTTGTAAAATGTTTCTCCTGGTTTTTGAGTGAAAGTGGTGATTTGTCTCTTGAAAGAGTTTGTTCTATGAGATGGGAAAAACTTCTTTAAAAACTGTTGTTGCATTTCATCCCAAGCACGAATGGATCCTAGTCTTAAATTTTGTAGCCATGTTTTAGCTTTATCTTTTAATGAAAAAGGAAAAAGCTTTAATCTAATGGTGTTCATGCTACAATTTAAATTATTATATGTGTTACAGACCTCCTCAAATTCCCTTAAATGCAAGTATGGATTTTCCAATTCTAAACCATGAAAAGAAGGTAAAAGTTGAATAATACCTGGTTTAAAATTAAAATGAGATGCATCAGGAGGAAAAACTATGCATGATGGTGCACTTGTTCTTGTGGGATTCATGTGGTCTCTAAGTGTTCTAGCACGGTTATTCTCATTATTCTCATTTTGAAGTGATTGATTATCTTCTTCGGCCATATTTTCTGAAAATGATGAGGATACCCTACAAAGTCTACCACTTGATGTACGTGACCACACTCTCATGCACGTGTAGGAATAAAATAAAAAAAAAGAAGAAGAAGAAAGCAAAAGAATGAGGAAGAAAACAAAATAAAAATAAACAAAAGAAAACAAACAAAGTTATATACAAGAAAAGTGAAAAGTGAAAATAAAATAAATACTATAATTTATACAAGAACTTACCTCCCCGGCAACGGCGCCAAAAACTTGACACGACGAAAAAATTGATATCTTCTCCCAAGTGCAGGAGTGTCGAAGTAATAAATAACCCGGCAAGACCGGGGTCGAACCACAGGGAGGTTATTTGTATAAATTATAAATAACAATAATACAACAACAATAACAATAACAACAACAACAATAATAATAACAATAATAACAATAATAATAATAATAATAGTAATACTAGTAATACTAATAATAATAATAATAATAATAATAATAATAATAGTAGTAGTAGTAGTAGTAGTAGTAATAATAGTAGTAATAATAATAATAATAATGATGAGAACTTGGAGATGGAAAATTAATGTAAGGATTAAACAATAATAATAACAAATGTCAAGGTTAGAGATTCCACTAATGGTATATCAAACAAGTATAGTATAAACTCTTAGTATTGAATTGGAAACCACACACAAAGGAGGTTCCAATCGTATTATATATTGTTAACATGATTACATTAGTCATCTTATTCGATTAATGCTAATACTTGTAAATCTCGTCAAGCATGCATGATTATAACTTATGTTAACAACAAATCAAGTTCCTTTCATAGCTCAGGTGTCGGTTATACCATACATTATGGGCTATGAAAGTGCCAAGCATTTGTTGTACCAAGTGTTATACAACATAAATCAAGATTAGTCATTTAACAAGCAAAGTATTAAAGAGTGAACAAGATAACAAATATAAAACATGTTAGTATCAAACATTAAAGTCCATATTAAGTTTACATTATACTTATTCTCACACCATTAGTGTAACCTTTTCACCTTGACATAATTAACTTAGCTAGACATAATGAAAGAAAGAAAAATAGATAAACAAAATAAGAACATAAAAGTTAACTAAGTAAAGGAAAGGAAATGAAAGGCATAAACTTAATATTAATGAAAACAAAGCATAAAAAATACAAAGAGAGAAAGGAAGAGCATGATCTTGATCTGGAAACCAAGATGCCTAAATGCATGGCAAATGCCTCCTTTTATAGGCCAAAATTGAGAACTATTGATTTGATGACTAAGTGATAAGTGGGTGGCCAACTTTTGACTTGGTGATAATCCTTATCTTCTCTTGTCTGCCCAAAACGTCATTGATAACGTCAAAACTGGAGCCAGGTGCAAACATGAAAGTTGTAGGCAATTGTCTCAGCTATCGTGTGTAAAAAATTCAGCTCATTTGGACTTCTAGAACTCCTGATATGGCCAAAATACCGAACAGTACTCGGGCTGGAAGACAGATTCGGGCTTCTTTGTTGTTGCTATACTTTGGACTTGATAATGGCCTTTTTAGATCTTAGGCTCCATATGAAAGTTGTAGGCCTATGTCTTACCTTTCCATCCATATAAATTGGACCTAAATCTGAGATCTGTAGCTCCAGATATGACCCAATTACCGAACAGTGTTCCGGTTTGGATTGCACCGACATCTCTTCTCTAAGTTTGACCATCTCTTTATCCTTGCAATTTAAGTTCTTCAAGTCATCAATCAATCCTTTCATTTATGTGATAGGCCTGCATTAAAAATAGACATTTACCACAAATTATAGGTATCTTATATTATCAGATACATTATTATAAAACATGCTTTGGTTAAGGAGTTATTGATACTTCAAGTGCAAAATGATGATATAAAACCATGATAAAAATGCACTTTTAAGTACTAATCAATAAGTTATAATCATGAATGCTTGATGAGATTTACAAGTATTAGCATTAATTGAATAAGATGACTAATGTAATCTTGTTAACAATATATAATATGATTGGAACCTCCTTTGTGTGTGGTTTCCAATTCAATAATAAGAGTTTATACTATACTTGTTTGATATACCATTAGTGGAACCTCTAACCTTTACATTTGTTATTATTATTGTTTAATCCTTACATTAATTTTCCATCTTCAAGTTCTCATCATCATCTTCTTCTTCTCTTTCTTTATTATTATTATTATTATTATTATTATTATTACTATTACTACTACTACTACTACTACTACTACTATTATTATTATTATTATTATTATTAGTATTATTAGTATTACTATTACTATTATTATTATTATTATTATTATTATTATTATTATTATTGTTATTATTATTGTTGTTGTTATTGTTATTGTTATTGTTGTTGTATTATTGTTATTTATAATTTGTACAAATAACCTCCCTGTGGTTCGACCCCGGTCTTGCCGGGTTATTTATTACTTCGACACTCCTACACTTGGGAGAAGACATCAATCTTTTAGTCGTGTCACAACCATAGAAAGGATTTGGCAAGACCCTATTTCATTTCAAAGTATTTTCAATAAATATTAGTGATTATTTGTAACAATGTTTAACTAACGATTTATTTTTCAAGCTACATGGCTTAGGCGTGAGCCATCTTTGATGGATTTATATATGGTGCTGTTACCCATTTTTTTGGAGGGCCTCCCATAAATCAAAGAAGAGGAAAAAATAAAAAAAATAAAAACAATATTGGAAGAAAATAAAAAATATATATAAGTAAGAAGAGTATACTACAAATCCCAAGGAATAACCAAAGATTGGTTAAGAAAGAGCAAACATGCAAGATTGAAAAATTTGATAGTGTATTTTTTACTAATATAAGTTTTATTGCTAAACAAAATTCAACTAGATGATAGAAATTGAAAATTGGATGTTTAAGAGCTCAATTAGAATTTTTAAGGTTTAATTGAATTTATTTGCGGATTAATTGCATAAATATAAAAGTTTGGTATTCAATTAAGAACTTGATTGAATAAATCCATAATCAAGAATCACACTGGAAAAAGTGCGTGAATATAAGGGTTGAGATTGATTGAAATTAAGCGGTCTCAGGTGAAGATGATGTTAGAATTATTCTCACGAGGCCTTGAAAATGGGCAACCCTTAGCTCTAATTGTTTTGGTTCATTGGGTTGGGAACTTCAAATGAATGAATGTAAAGCTACGAACTTTTAAATTTAGCAAGGTTTGATTCAAATAAAAGATGTGCATTCCCTCTACCAGCTCCAAGTGGTTTTAGGTGATGATAATGTTGAAATTACTCCAACGGGGCCTTAAAAGTAGGCAACCTAGTCAACTCTAACAATGTTGGTTGAATAGGATGCCAACTTCAAATGAATGAATGTGAAGCTACAAACCTTCAAATTTAGCAAAGTTGCATTCTAATGAAAGGTGTGAATCCCCTCCTCTACCAAGTTCAGGCAGTCTGAGGTGACAATGACATCAGAATTACTCTGACGAGGTCTTAAAAGTAGGAAACCTAGTCAGCTCTAACAGTTTTGGCTGATCAAGTTGGTAACTTCAAGCAAATGAATATGGAGTTCTAAACTTTTCAATTTTGCAAGGTTAGATTCAAACAAAAGATGTGTATTCCCTCTACCAGATTCAAATGGTCTCAGTTGACGATGATGTTAGAATTACTCTAATGAGGCCTTGAAAGTGAGTAACCTAGTTAGCTCTAATAGTTTTGGTTGATTAGGTTGACAACTTCAAATGAATGAATATAGAGTTATAGACCTTCAAATTTGAGCAATGTTGAATTCAAATGAAAGTTGTACGTTCCCTCTATCAACTTTAGGTTGACTCAAGTGTGAATGATGTCAAAATTACTTTGATGAGACTATGAAAGTGGGTAACCCAGTCAGCTTTGATAGTTTTGGCTTATCAGGTTTGCAACTTCAAATAAATGAATAAGGAGTTAAATACTTTCAAATTGAGTAAGGTTGGATTCAAATGAAAGGTATGCATCCCTTTTAGCATATTGAAATGGTCACGAGTAACGATGATGTTATAATTACTTTGAGGAATCCTTAAAAGTGAGCAACCCTATTAGGTTTGACTGTTTTAGCTAAATTGGTTAGAAATTTAAATGAATGAGCAAGGAGTTATAAACATCAATACTGAGTAAGATTGGATTTAAATGAAATGTGTGCATCTTTTCTATGAGCTTTAAATGGTCTCAGGCAATGATGGCATCAAAATTGCTCTAGCAAAACTCCAATAGTAAGCAACTCAGTCAGTCAAGGGTGAAACCTGATTCTGTTAAAAAACCAGTTTTTTTTTTTTGTTTGCTCACACTTAAAAGCTTCTTATGGGTTCTTATCAAAGATTCACTACATTTCATTTAAGATCAAAGGTCAAGAATAGATTCAAATCCCCTAAAATCCCTATAAATACCCTTCTAAGATCAAGGGAAATGGGCTGGAAAAAAAAACAAGAAAAAGGGAGTAGTTATCTTAAATACCTTTCGAATCTAAAAGCAGGCTATAAGCCTTTTTTTAGTTGTTTTTTTTATTTTTTTCTATATTTATGTTTACAAGCATAACAAAGAATTTTTGGAATGCTTAACAAATGATGTTGCATTCACCTCTTTACTACTATGTTTTCCATATAGTGTTGTTATTTCTGAAGTTTTTAGAAGTTTTGATACATATTTATTATTATTCTAAGTTATATATATATAACATTTGTTTTAGTTTGTGTTTCGACCTAGCTTATACATATTAATGTAATGTTGTTTATTTTAGTTTTGCAATCCATGTTCATGAACAAAAATGGTTTAAAAAGCCAATTTTTTATCCATATTGCATAAACATATACATTGTGTTAAGTTATTATTGTTTTGGATAGGGTACCTTAAGCTTGATTTTGGTGTTTTTGATGTTTTTTGTTAGTGTTTCTTATTTAAATATATTGTTGTTTATATTAGTGTGATGTCTATTCATGCTTGGAATGAAATACAACAATAATTTTTAAAGAAGTTTTTTCTCTCTTACAGTACAAACTCCTTCAAAAGACAAATCACCACTTTCACTCAAAAACCAAGAGAAATATTTTACCATTATTGGGATAGGTATTGAGACTTGCTTAATACTGCCTTCATCATGGTTTTGAAATATGGAGATTGGTTTCATATTTTTATGAAGGGTTAAGACCTAAAGATAGGCAACTTATTGAATTTATGTGCAATGAAACTTTTGAAGATAAATGCCCTAATTTAGCAATAGAGTACCTAGACTCATTAGTTGAAAATGCTCAAAATTGAAACACTACAGGCACTTATGAGGTACCAAGTAAAACTCATACATCTAGCGGAGGACTGTACAACCTTAGAGAAGATTATGACCTCTAAGCTAAGTTTGCATCTTTAGCTAGAAAAGTTGAAGCACTAGAATTGAAAAAGAGTGGTCAATTAAAATTTATTCAAGACATTGTGTGTTAAATATGTGAAACTAATGAACACTTAACCAATTATTGTCCAACTTTATCTTCTTTCAAGGAATGCCTCTATAAACAAGCTCATTCTTCAAACAGTTTTCAAAGGCCCAATCATAACCTAAACTCGCAAACATACAATACTAGTTGGAGAAATCACCAAAATTTTAGTTGGAAAAGTGATAATAATAATGAATAAACTTCACAACCATCGTTTCAAGCACACCATAATTTTTGAAATTTTTATGGATATGCACCTCCTTATGCTCCCCCTCGTAGAAGAAATCTTGAGAAAACATTGCATGCATTCATTGAAGAACAAGAGATAATTAACACTAAAGTTGCTCAAACTATAACAAAATATAAAGATACTTTTGCAAAATTCATATCAGCTCTCAGTTTTCAGGAGAAAGGTAAGTTCTCATCTCATCTACAGCAAAATCCCAAACATGTTTTAAAGCCAAAAATGTCAGTTTTGAAGGTTTAACAGTGGCTGCATTCTAGGCATATTAATGGATTTTTGGTTGGGCAATGTTCTTCGTGTTTTTGCAAAGAACATTGTCTTAGCTACATGATTTGAACCAATTTTGGTCAACTTCTTTGCTTAGAACTATTCCTTGGACTTGATTATTCAATAATCTACAGTTAATTTTTATCAATAACATGTTTTAATGCGTTTATATCCTTTGGTTTGGTTTTGGTACCGAAACTTATTATTGGCCAAATCATGTTGATTTGTTAAAAATTAAAGTCAATGAATGCTAGATTATTGATCATTGCATTTCCAACATGTCAATGCCTTTGGTTTGCCCATATTCGATCTGATTTGAATATCA
>NW_011503678.1:0-795 GCF_000495115.2 Populus euphratica
GGTTCGTTGACTAAAGAGAGTTTGTTTCATTCTTTGACCTTTCCAATTCAAATTTTGAAATCTGTACTCATGTGGGTTCATGTTCAACCAATGGCTCATGTGGGCTGCTCTAAACTAGCTTCCAAATGACCACAAACAATGCGGAAATGGAAGTTAGAAGACACATTTTGATTTGATTCGATTATCCAAGTTCTGACGAGTGTGGTTATCACTCCATTGTAGAGTAAGAACTTTGCCAGATTGCACCAGCTAAAACGAAGTGCACAACAACACTGCCAAAGGGCTGGCGATTTGGAAAATTCTGACTGGAATGGTTACAAGCTCCTCCCTCCTATCAGAAGGATCTCCACCCATCTCCTCGGCGGCATCGACTTTCTCTCGAAGATTATAATGAACTAGAAGTTCTCAAGACACTGTGCTAGTTCATCAATGTAGCAAGAAAAGTTTTCATGCAGCACCAAATCGTACTCAAACTAAGAGTATATATATACACTAATGCCATTAAATTCTTGTCTGGAAAAAAAAAAAAAAAAACCTCTGGATTCACCATCGTTAATGTAGTTTGCTTTTAACTAACTTTGCTATGAGCACAAACAAAGCAAAAATAAAAGGTAGAAGACACATTTTGATGGGATTATCTTTGTTTCGACGAGCATAGTTATGCTGTATTGTCGAGTAAGAGCATTGCCAGACAGCCCCAGCCAATCCAAAGTTCTCAACAAGACTGCCGAAGGGCTTGCGACGCCAGAAATTATGACCGGAATGCCGATAAGAACAGGGTGGTATGCTCCCTCA
>NW_011503678.1:834-4660 GCF_000495115.2 Populus euphratica
GAATGCCGATAAAAACAGGGTGGTAGGCTCCCTCCATCTGTCGTGATCCCTTCCTTTCGAGCCTCGCGAATGAGATCGACAACAGAAAGAAGCAAAGCTAGAAATGCCACTACCATGCCCATCAATGCAAAACCCAGTTAGTCAAAAATTGCAGACATGCCCTCTAGAAGTAAGCTTGTGATTAATGACTCCACTCATTTGTTTCATACACCACACAGGTTATCAATAATATACTCAAAAAAACCATCTAGGTGGTGGCCAAGTGGTAAAGATTTGGGATCAAGGGGTTTACTCCCTCTGTGGTCTCAGGTTCGAGTCTTTGGTTGCTTATATGATGGCCACTGGAGGCTTACATGGTCGTTAATTTCAGGACCTGTGGGATTAGTCGTAGTGCGCGCAAGCGGACCCGGACACCCACGTTAATCTAAAAAAAATAATATACTCAAAAACTAAATGAGCGGCTATTTTTGTTATTAAAATAACTAAGATGTAGTTCTTATGCTTGCAAATGATCTCTATTACACTAACTGTTCAAGAATTTATCAAATTACATTAGGGAAACTAGAGAATAACAATTACCTCTGCTTGCTGTTGAAGAGATTGAAAATAGTGGATGACTTCATCAAGCGAGAGAGCCTTCCAACCGGAAGGAAATAACCTCATACCATCATACATTGCATTATTTGTTTATTCTTAGTGGTGTAACCGAATTGATGCAGCCCGGTGACCTGTCTATCGAGAGGATGGCAAGGTTTCTTGTCATGACCCTAATCCTCACCAGCAATGCAGGAGCAGTGCTAGCGAGACAATACATTTATATTAAGTCTCATAATATATATATTATAAACAAAACTTTATAAAATCCGTGCAACATTTCATAAAGTTATAAAATATTATATTATTTAAAATCAATAAAATTAAAAATCATTTTAAAGTAATTATGTTTTTAAAATCAAAACTTTAACTAAAATACTGTAATAATAAAGTGTCTAAAATATCAAATTAAAATTAAAAGAAAAGCCTCATGAAACAACCGTGGCATACCAACCAAAACTAAAGAAGCAGAAACACTTAACAAAATTTACCTGTTAATAGAAATTAAGAATTTAAAATAATATTAAAAATAAAAAGTGAGTTCAACTAGCTCAGTAAAGTAATAACATTTAATATACATTTTAGATATTAATAGTTTGTAAGTCAATTTATCTTGATATACATATACATACTAAGCATATAACATTTAAAGGTGACTACTATGAAAGGATCAGTAGGCACAAACTGATACCTCTCTCATCAGCTAGGTATACAGAATATTATATGCACATAGACTAAATATTCTTTATTAGTATAAAGTTACTGACAAGTCCTATATCAAGATATAATAGATATTTGTATAATTATCAAATCAATGTATTATATTGAATAAACTTTAGTTAAATAGAATGCGAATGCAAATTCAAGAATATATGGGTGCTGGGAAAATAAAGCAATAAATATAAATATTTAAGAAATTAACTAGTTGTACTCATCATTATATAATCAACATGCATATTTATTTATATTACATGCATATTAAAGATTATTCTACTCACCCGAAAAAAATATAAAAGTAAAAGGAATATCAGATGAAAAACTTAAAAATCCTATTGAGGATCATTAGAAGTACCTATGACAAAAATATAGAATATACTAAAAAAACAACTTAAAACAACACAAATAAAAGAATCCAATGCATAAAAAAATTAGGTTTAGTGTAATAGCCCGACCCAACCTGCTATATATTGTATGCTTTGGGCCTTACCGCCCTTATGGTTTTGTTTATGGTAATGTGAGTCCACTTCTGAGCCTAACACTCTAAAATGTGTACAACAGGTCAGCGACTAGCACTATTTATAAAGTCCTGACTTTGAACGTTTGCTTTCGATGTAGGATATCACAATCCCCCCACCTTAAGAAGAGTTGTCTTCATATCTGATATCAAATGTAATAGCTCGACCCAACTTGTCATATATTATCTGCTTTGGGTCCTTATCGCCTCACAATTTTGTTCCTGATAATATGAGCCCACTTCTGAGCTTAACGTCTCAAAATGTGTATAACAGGTAAATAACCATCACTACTCATAAAACCCTAACTTTAAATACTTGTTTCAATGTGGGATATCACATATAGTCTCCTAAGTTTATGGACTAAAACAATAATTTTTAAAAATTAAAGAACAAAACATAATTTTACTAGAATTAGATGATCAAATTGTAAATATAAGAAATACATAACTATATTGAAATTTCATCCATAATGCATCCTCAACTCTTTCCAGAATCTCGATTTATGTTTCAAGGATCAAATTGTGATTTTTTCAAAGTTTTGGGGCTAAATTGTAAATATCCAAAATAGAGGGGCTAAATTGAGAATTATATAAATTAATTATCAAACTAAGATTCATCATTCTTAACCTCATAAGAATACTGCACAGAATTTCAAAATATATTTGGGGGTCAAAATAGAATTTTTCAAAGTTTAAAGACTAAACTATAATTTTCATAAATCAATAACCAAAATTTTTTTATCATCTTTAACCTCAATACCATTATATCTAGATTTTCTAGCAAAGTTTAAATAAATTTCTTAACCTATAACAAATAAATTAAATAAAGTAATTCACAAATTCTTATTTCTAACAATTAACAACACACCCAAAATTAATCACTTAACTTTAAACCCATAATAATTATGGATCAATATTAACAACATAAACTTCAAATCTTTATAAACTTTAATTTTTTCTTTAATTCTTCTATAAATAAATTATAATCAAAAGTAACATGAAAGGAAATCACTTACTTAATATATTTTTTTTTTACGTAAAATCTCAATATCAAAAATTAAAATTCTTGGTTTGATGAGGGAAGGTCATAGTAACCACAAGAATTAAAAAAGAGAAAAACAATTCCCTTACAACTTTTTCTTATATAATTAACTTAAATTAATTTAAGTTGGATTTGGATAAAAAAAATCGTTCTTTTTTACATAAGATTGGGTTTTGATAAAAAAATTTGTTCTTGCATTTCTAAATCAACCTTGTCAAATCTAGGTAATATAGCAAGTTAATTCAACTTTATCAAATTCATATTTGACTTAATCAAGTTAATTTTAACAATTTTTCAAATCTATATCGAACTTAAATCGGCTTACTTTAAAAAAAAAAAATTTAATAAATTGTTTCACTTGATTTAGTTTCAATTTTTTTTAAAAAAATTTCCTCTTCCGACTCGGCTGTTGGTACTTGTATAGTACCTATGTGTAAGCATTTGATTTTAGAGTCAAAATAATAATAATAATAATAATAAAGAATTGTATATTGCATTCTGTATCATATTTCTAGTTGCACTTCAATTTTAGTGTAACCCAGTTAATAAGTTGGCCATATAGATTTGTCCTAAGCCTTTCTTTGTTCTTACGGATATTGAAGGGCAAAGAACAGAACTAAGTCCTCAGTTTTGTTCAAGTCAACGCCTGCAACACCCAATCTTCACAATGTGTTCAGAAAATAAGCAGCAGCTAACATTGAGACTAATCAGTGAGAGAATGAAAGATACAACACAAAAACACCACTCACACCAACACTGCTTTATGTCGTTCAAAACGAACAAATTGTTATACAAGAGAAGAGAGCAAACTAGCAAATCTTTAACAGGCACAGAGCCTCTCCAAATGACAAACATGATGGTTTTTATTGTTTGAAATTAACAAATCAATCATATACCCCACCCCACTATTTCAGCTGTGAATTACAGCAACTACACTGTAGGGCAAAAATAAATCG
>NW_011503678.1:4711-9091 GCF_000495115.2 Populus euphratica
GTAGGGAAAAAATAAATCGACAGTGGCTTATATAACCAGCTTCACAACCCAATCACAAAAATGACTCACGTTTCAAACCAGTGCAAACTTCCATTATTTGCCTTCCGGAGCAAACAATGTGCTGAGTGTAACAGTATAGAACAAAAAATACCTGCAATAACAAAGAACCAAAGAGCAATTCCAGTCAGCATCAACGTATTTGTTAAGGTATGTCAAGCACAATTCATCCGTAACAGAACCAGTAACTTGGTAAGTAATTGACAACAGAAGAGGTGAGAAAAGTAAGTTAAAAGAACTCCAGATAGAAATCCCACAAGTAAAATTGAAGCATGCATTTCTAGTCAGCACACCTCTTCAGGATTAACAGAAGATTCAATCCCTAGCCTTTTGAGACACTGAGAAACATTCAAAGCAAATCAAGAAATGAAAGGATAGTAGAATGTCCAGTCCATCTTGCAAAACCCAAGATATCAAGGATGGCTTTCAAGAACAAGACCCTATTAGTAGACATGAATCATCAATGCCCAAATTAATTCCATCAATTCAGTACCTAGCTGCCGTTTGATTCTCCATAAACTGTATGCATCCCTACCTCAAATCTTAAAATGTATCTTACCATCAATCCAAGGTTGATAAAATGACCCTGACCCAAGGTCAGAGGATCATTCTCATTTTTCACCTGGCTCTGATTAAACCAAATGGTCTCCAAGGACAAGGTTTTACCCAAAGCATGAAAATCACAGCATATCACTTATGATTTAAGACTAAGACCCTCATTTTTGAGGAAAGAAAACAGGAAGTAAATTCAAGAGTTTTTGTCACAAATGGAAAGTCAATTCTGCTTCCAAACAACATAATACCGGTTCAGTTGTTGCCATTTTTTTTGCTGATGATATCATAGACACTTCTCTTTACTCTAAATTGCTATATATTAAGGAGATGCTACCCCAACATTATCACATTCCTCTCCTGAACTTGTACTTTAGTTTCTTATAATGTCATGAATTCAGCTCTGTAGACAGATCAAGGTTCATTTTGCAAGCACATGTATTGCTATAAATCCCATTTCCCAAGGCATGCTAACTAAAACTCCCATTCCTGTTAACATTTACCACTTCTTCATATAGATATTCCGAAAGAAATCAGATCAGAATACCACGTCCATTATTCTCAAAAGCAAAATGAAATTGTGTTTAGCATGCTATTGTTTAAGCCTATAACTAAACCATGTTAAAAAAGGAAGTCCAGTATCTCAAATCATGTAAAGATGGAATTATCTCCTTTAGGAAGTAAAGTAACAGAAATAGACATACCTATCTCGACTTGTAGCCATGTAGTTTCTGCAAAATGAAGAAATGAAAATTGAAGCATTTGCCCTATGCCCCTAAACATTATCCAACTATCAACAAAAAAATCAAACTTGCTCCAGCATATCATGAAGTTTTGGAACCCTTCGACGAAACAATGGCTCTAGCCTGAAAGATGGAACACCAATCTCCCACCTCTTCGCATCATACATTTCATTCCATGCCTGTACAATCTCGTCAACTTTGAATCCCAAACCTGCAACAATAGAAGAGTGTTAGCATTAATATACATTTTAAACTTCTCCGTGGTTAACATATAAAGTACTATAAAAAAGAAACATTATTGTGCAGTCTTTGTTTGTTACCTTCAAGTGCGGTTGAATTTGAACAATGGTTCTTTATCATAACAGCTATATCTGTTGGAGAAGCTCCAGCAAGTTCAAACTTCTCTACTGAAACCTCTAAACATTCTTCCCAAGTCGGTAGCTCTAGCTTATATTCCACAACAGATCGCTCGTACAGCATGGTACCCCATAAGAGGTATATCTGTGAACTCATGTTAGATGCTTGCTCTGCAGCTTCTTCAGGGGATGGATCTCTCAATAGCCCATCCAAATCCATTTTCTGCAACTGGTCTTTATATTTGTCAAGTTTGGATAGTCCATTTAGACGCTGCTCTTCCATCTCTTCCCACATTTGCATACCCCTCTCCATGCTGTCCTCGGCCTTGTTATAAAGATCCAGGACCTCCTCACAAGGCCCGCTTTCCAAATCAATCTTGCTCCCGATTGCATGGTACCAGCAAAGCTTTGCTTGCTCAAACTGCTGCTGGCCAAGAGCAAGAAGGCCTTCATAGAAGTCAGGTTTGATCCTCAAAGCTTCCTGGTATCTCGTTCCTGCTTTCATATATTCTTTCTTAGCCCACTCGTATGCAATCTTAACCTGTGCAAGTACAGACTCCCTTGACCCATCTTCTGAAAAGAAAATCCGCTTCCTTGCCCTTGACATGTGAACATTTCCCCAATTGAACAAAGCCAAAGCTGCCATCTCTTGGAACTTATCTGCAGCAATATCAAAAAGCTCCTGGGCTTCTTCACTAGTAACAGCATCCTCCATTGCCTCTGAGTATAACTTCATCCCCAGTTCATGAAGATCCAAGAATGAATCAGAATCAAACCCAACATGGTTCTTAAACAATCGTGCAAATTGGACAATCCAATCATCAATACGATTTGAACCTTTCTCAACTTCTACACTTTTCCCCACATTTCCATTCTCTACAACATCACTTGTTTTCTTAGCATCCTCATGCACCTCCTCTTCAATTTTCATCCCCTCATAAGCTGGTTCTTGATCAAGGCTAACTTCAACAACATAGAACCTAAGAGACCCCTGTGCACCACTTGATGATTCAGCTAACCTTAGTTCATTGTTGGTAGTAATTGTAATCAAATCACCTTCCGGGTCCCTGTACTTCATAAGGACACCGTTCAAGCCAGGAAACCTATCCCGAACTATGTCTCTTAGTAATACAATGCTACAATTTGCAGGTAATCGTGCCATTCTAATATCCTCCCCAAACACCAGCTTCACTGTCTTGTCTATCACTTTCTCCTCCTTGACATCTTTGGTAACCACCTTTTCTTCCTCAATAGTCTTCATAACTACCTCTTTATCCTTAACAACAGGACTCACCTTCTTCTCCCGCACAACTACCTTATCCTTATTCTCTACCTTCTTCTCTTCTACTTTACCACCAATTTTCTTCTCCTCCCCTTTACCACTAATCTTCTTCTTCTTCTTCTTTACCTTTTCTTTCACCACTTTACGCAAGCGTGCCACCCCAGTTTCGTCCACGTTATCCAACCCAATTAATTTCTCGTCAAAACTAATACCCCTTTCACTCATTGCCTTCTTAACGCTCTCCAATATCTCCAACCCCGTCATATTATTAGGTTCCATACTCAATACATTATTAACATCCCTAAAAGCCAAATCCAATCTATTCAGAGCCTCATAACACCTAGCTCTTTTCAACAAAGCTTTACTATATTTTGGCACAACCTCTAAAGCTAAATTACATTCATTGATTGCTCGAGGATACTCACCAAGACCCATTTGCATGTAGCAAGCAGCCATGTTGGTGCGTAGATAAGCCACATCAATATGGTTTCTTGGTAGTAGCTTGAGGGCTTTTTCGTACTTCAGCATGGCACCTTCATGATCTCTCCTTTGAAAGAGCTTGTTGCCTTCTTCTTTGAGCTCTTGAGACATGTTAATGAAAATCGCCGTGTCTTCATCAAAGGCCTTTGAGGATTTGGTTTGCCTCATGTCACCGGTTGTTCTCGGTGATGCCGGTGGCGTTGCTGTTCCCGGATTCTTCTTTTTACCAGTTGGCTTTCCCATTAGATTACAAATTTAGAAACTTCACAGGAATCCAATAAAACCCTTTCCAAAATCAAAGCTTCAGTGTTAACTTTGATTTTGATTTTGTTTTTTAATCAAAACCCCCTTTGCTAATAATAGAAAAAAGATAACAAAAACAGAAGAGAAAATAGAGAATCAAGAAAAAGAGGAAATGGGAATCTGATTAAAACATTCAAAAATCGAAGCTTTAGTATTAGCTCTGATTTAAAAAAACTAATAATAATCAAAACTCACAAACTAAATAAACAAAAGCCAAAAACCCGAGAATCGAGCAAGAACTTGAGAATTCCAAATTGGAATCTAAACGAACTTTATATATTCAAAACAGGAGCAATGAAGAAAAAAGACACAACCTTTATTACTCTTTTGTCGTAATTTCAGACAGACTGTGTGTTTTAACGGAGAGGATTTTGGTTACAGAGACAAAATGTGAAAAAAAGTCGGACATTGCATTCACTTACAAGGTGTTCTCGTTTTTTTTTTTTTCCGGGTAAACTATATCTTAACCCTGTAAAATTTACAAACTCTCCACTTTAGTCCATAGTTTAAAATTTTCTAATATTAACAATAATTTTCAAAATTTTAGGATATTTTCTTGACATTTAAAATATTTAATGTAAATTTTAATACCTATTATTTTTTATAG
>NW_011503707.1:0-8939 GCF_000495115.2 Populus euphratica
CCTTTCATTTATGTGATAGGTCTGCATTTAAAATGAACATTTACCACAAATTAAAGGTATCTTATATTATTAGATATATTATTATAAAACATGCTTTGGTTAAGGAGTTATTGATACTTCAAGTGCAAAATGATGATATAAAACCATGATAAAAATGCACTTTTAAGTACTAATCACACCCCCCAAACAGCTTATTACTAGTCCCTAGTAATCAAAGCATAAAATAGAAAAACAATTTGCAAATTCCACAAAACAAGGTATTCATCATTTAACTTCCATTAATCTATCAAGATAAACAAACTCTCATTAAATTTATATATCTGCTCAATACCTCTTAACAAGATATTAATAAACCTTTCTTTTGTGCTCAATGTATCAACACATAATTATGGGGCTTTTTTTGGAAGAAAACAAAATTTTTGTTCTAATGTTTAAGGTTAACTTCCTTGGGCTAGGATTATTATTTTTGTCTTTTTTTTTCTTCTTTTTTTTTTAAATATATATACATATAATTTAAAAACATCATGCATCTTTAACCCATGTAACAAGCTTTCAACTAATGACTCCCAGACCAGTTGGTCTTAGGGCATTAGGTGTTAAGACACCCCTACGAGCTTAGTAACTCGGGTCGCAAATACTGATATGTAGATAGTGCAATGTTTGATTTCCTTAAGCTTTTCTCCTCAACCCATGTAACAAGCGTTGGGCCAATAGCTCCCAAGTCAGTTGACTTTAGGGTATTAGGTGTTAAAACACCCCTTCGGGTTTAATTGCTTAGGTTAGGGAGGCTACGAAACCAAATTTATCTACATTTTTATTATCATCATTTTTTTTTCTTTTTCTTTTTATTTTTCTTTTTTCATTTTTCATTTTTTTTTCATGTTTTTTTTTCTTAATTATATACAATCCCTTTCCCTTAGTTGTTACCTTTAACAAAAGAACATAAATAATGTAATAATCCAATATGCAACCCACAATCATATGTTAAAGTGTGTGTGTGTAAATTAAGGTTTAAAAATACATGTTAAATAAGTATTTTATTATCATCATTTTTTCTTTCTTTTTTTTCATGTTTTTTTTTCTTAATTGTATACAATCCCTTTCCCTTAGTTGTTACCTTTAACAAAAGAACATAAATAATGTAATAATCCAATATGCAACCCACAATCAAATGTTAAAGTGTATGTGTGTAAATTAAGGTTTAAAAATACAGTGAGCAGAATTAAGTGATAATAATGCGAGAGTTTGTAAATCTGAATATTTCAGGAAGTATTATAATAGACCTTGTTAAGAATGGTTACTAAGATGCGTCTCAAGAGTCACTTTAACAAAAGAACTCCTTTACTCTGCCATCCTAGTAACAACAATTATGCTGTCATTGATAACTTCAAAATTGGAGCTAGTTGCAAACATGAAAGTTGTAGGAAATTGTCACCTCTTTCTTGTGTAAATAATTCAGCTCATTTGGACTTCTAGAACTCCAGATATGGCCATAACAACAATTATGCGCATGCTTTATGAAATGAAAAACAATTTTTTTTTTTATCAACTACTACCCTCTCCCCCCAACCAAAATGAGACATTGTCCTCAATGTTCTAAGGTAGAAAGATAGAGTATAGAAGATATCACCTGAAATAACGAACACTGACAAAACCTGAAACACACTAAAACAAAAATAAGAAATAACAAAACACAATAATAAAACCAAAAGACACAAGTTTTTACAAACAAAAAAAATTCAAAATTACCTTTCCATCCATGTAAATTGGAACTAAATCTGAGATATATAGCTCCAGATATGACCCAATTACCGAATAGTGTTCCGGTTTGGATTGCACCGACATCTCTTTTCTAAGTTTGGCCATCTCTTTATCCTTGCAATTTAAGTTCTTAAAATCATCAATCAATCCTTTCATTTATGTGATAGGCCTGCATTCAAAAGACACAAAAATTCACAAATGACGGCTCAAATCCAATCTAAGCTTTTTACGGCTTTCCTTAGATGACCAATTTATGCGACTCATGGAAGGATCAATCACAGGAATGAAAGATTGTAGTTGGTCAATCAATTGTTCAGCAGTAGCAGCAGAGATTATGATTTGTCGTGCAGGAGATGTTAGAAATTCCTGTTCCACAACATGATCAAGAAAAGACAACAATTTATCATAATAACCATTAACATTTAACAAACCTATGGGTTTATGGTGAATGTGCAATTGAGCCCAAGAGGAAATATGAAAGATCTCTTCCAATGTGCCTAGACCACCTGGTAAAGCAATGAAAGCATCAGCATGGTTAAACATTGCATTCATTCGAGCCGACATTGTGGAGACCTGAAGTTCCTCTCCAATTGTTTTTCCAATGATGTCCCCTTGTGCCAAAGCTTCAGGGACGACCCCCAAAACTTGACTACCTCCTAAAAATGCAGCTATTGACACACCTCCCATTAACCCAAGACTGCCTCCCCCATACACTAAATGAATCTTTCTCTCAGCTAGCACCTGACCAAGATGATTTGCTGATTCTAAAAACTCCTTTTCTTTCCCAGGACTAGATCCACCGAAAACACAAATATTTCTTATTTGATGACTTGAGGAACTTGCCATTTCTACACACTTCTGTATTTGTTGAATGTATGGGTTGAGTAGAAATGAAAGGAAGGAAAAGAGGGTTTTATACGCCAAAGCTTCGGGGACGACCCCTAAAACTTGACTACCTCCTAAAAATGCAGCTATTGACACACCTCCCATTAACCCTGCCAAAGCTTCAGGGACGACCCCCAAAACTTGACTAGCTCCTAAAAATGCAGCTATTGACACACCTCCCATTAACCCAAGACTGCCTCCCCTATACACTAAATGAATCTTTCTCTCAACTAGCACTTCATCAAGATGATTTGCTGATTCTAAAAACTCCTTTTCTTTCCCAGGACTAGATCCACCGAAAACACAAATATTTCTTATTTGATGACCTGAGGAACTTGCCATTTCTACACACTCCTGTATTTGTTGAATGTATGGGTTGAGTAGAAATGAAAGGATACACAAATATTTCTTATATGATGACGTGAGGAACTTGCCATTTCTACCCTTGTGTATTTGTTGAATGTATGGGTTGAGTAGAAATGAAAGGAAGGAAAAGAGGGTTTTATAGATGAGAAAGTAGAAAGGCAATCATAACATCTATATGTAGGCCAGCTAGAGTCTCACACACTCTCTCTCTCTTTTTATTTATAGATGAGAAATTAGGAAGGCAATCATACCACCTATATGTAGGTCAGCTAGAGTCTCACACACACTCTCTCTCTTTATTTATTTATTTATTTACTTTTGAAAAAGCATGTGTATATACAGGTAGTTGTGATTGTGGCTCACATCTTCCCTTGGTTTTACGTCCAAGAACGACTTAAACGCTCTCTATGGGTCGGGGATAGGCTTCCCATCCAGTTTTCTTAGTAGATGAGAAATGAGAAAGGCAATCATAACACCTATATGTAGGCCAGCTGGAGTCTCACACTCTCTCTCTCTCTCTTTATTTATTTACTTTTTGAAAAAGCATGTGTATGTGCAGGTAGTTGTGATTGTGGCTCACATCTTGCCTTGGTTTTACGTTCAAGAACGACTTAAACGCCCTCTATGGGTCGGGGATAGGCTTCCCATCCAGTTTTCTTAAAAACTGGCAAACAGGGTCTTTTTTAGTCAGATTCCCAAGACTAAGTCGATCATGTTCTTTATGAAATAGTGGCCATAAATCATGAATTGCACGATGCACATCTCCACTAGGATGCGTCTCAAGAGTCAATAGAAGATTATCTAAAGACTCCTTACTCAGGCCATCCTTAATGAATTGTATTTTATCTTCACGGTTTATAGATACCATTCCTAAAGAACGACAAAAAACTAGCAAACAGGGTCTTTTTTAGTCAGATTCCCAAGACTAAGTCGATCATGTTCTTTATGAAATAGTGGCCATAAATCATGAATTACACGATGCACATCTCCACTAGGATGCGTCTCAAGAATCAATAGAAGATTATCTAAAGACTCCTTACTCAGGCCATCTTCATGTTCTTTATGAAATAGTGGCCATAAATCATGAATTGCACGATGCACATGTCCACTAGGATGCGTCTTAAGAACAAGTGCTTTTGAATTGTATGCACGAGAATTCAATAGAAGATTATCTAAAGACTCCTTACTCAGGCCATCCTTAATGAATTGTATTTTATCTTCACGGTTTATAGATACCATTCCTAAAGAACAACATTGTGTATTACAAGTCCATCTAGCACATCGATGACAGACTTCTAGTCGTTTTGCACGACGTTTCTTTGCAAAAGTGCTTTTACCTGTTCCAGGCATGTGTGAAATGAAGAAGTTAGAGGACTCACCTGATAATCGGACCTTTGCTTCAATCAACCAGCAAATATCTTCAGGAATTCCATGATTCATTAACAATCTCAATCTTGCACATCTAGCACGGTAAATTTTTGTAATCGCATTCTGAGGCAGAGCGGGAAAATACTTTTTCAATTTGTCAAGATTAGTGTCCATTTTCAAATGAGAATTAGAAGAGAGATTCAAAGAATTGCACAAATATATACACAAATATCAGTTATTGTGGGAAACTGAAAGAACCGACTTAAGTCACGAAGTACCGTTGTCCGCCATTTGACCGGGGTGAGAGAAACTTGCAAAAATCACTCAAAAAGAAACAAAAATAAAATAAAATAAAATCAATCTTTATATACAGGATCACCCAATTCAATAGAGTTATGTTCAACTGAAAAATTGTCAAAGTAAACTTTCAGACGATGTCCATTTACCTTGAAAACATTGTCATTCTTTGGATTCTCGATGTCATAGGCCCCATATGGATACACATGTTTCACAATAAAAGGACTGCTCCATGTTGATCTTAATTTTCCAGGAAATAAATGCAGTTGAGAATTATAAAGCAAGACTTTTTGACCAACATTGAAGGTTTTTCTCTGTATTTTCTTGTCATGAAACTCTTTAATTCTTGCTTTATGAATTCTTGAATTTTCATATGCATCATTTCTTATTTCCTCAAGCTCATTTATTTGTAATTTTCGCAGTTGACTAGCATCATCCAGATTTGAATTGAAAGCTTTAATAGCCCAATAAGCTTTATGTTCAAGTTCCACAGGCAAGTGACAAGGTTTTCCATAGACTAGTCTATAAGGTGACATACCTAATGATGTTTTATAAGCAGTTTGATAAGCCCAAAGTGCATCATTAAGTCTTAAAGACCAGTCTTTCCTATTAGGGTTCACTGTTTTCTCCAAAATATATTTGATCTCCCTATTAGCAAGCTCTACTTGTCCACTTGTTTGAGGGTGATAAGGGGTGGCAACTTTGTGTGTGATTCCATATTTCTTCATTAAAGACTCAAATAGCTTGTTGCAGAAATGTGTTCCACCATCACATATTATGGCTCGAGGGACTCTAAATCGACTCAAAATATTTTCTTTCAAAAACTTTATCATTGTTTTGTGATCATTGTTTTGACTTGGAATTGCCTCTATCCATTTTGAAACATAATCTACTGTGACTAATATGTATAAGAAACCAAATGATGGAAGGAATGGACCCATGAAATTTATACCCTAGTAGTCAAAGATCTCAATGACAATAATAGGATTGAAAGGCATCATGTGATGTTTTGAAATAGATCCCAACTTTTGACAATTTTCACAAGACTTGCAGAATGCATGTAAGTCTTTGAACATGGTGGGCCAATAAAATCCACTTTGTAAGATTTTTGCAGTTGTCTTTCTTGATGAGAAATGGCCCCCACATGCCTCAGAATGACAAAATTTAATGACACTACTTACCTCATTGTCCGGAATGCATCTTCAAAATATTTGATCAGGATAATATTTGAATAAATAAGGATCATCCCAATAAAAGTTCTTCACTTCGTTCAAGAACTTTCTTTTATCTTGGGTACTCCAATGAGCTGACAATTGTCCTGAAACAAGAAAATTGACAATATTAGCAAACCAAGGCATTGTAGAAACAGAAAGTAAAGATTCATCGAGAAAGTAGTCATCGATTGGTGTGATGTCAGTTTTCGAATATGTTGTCAATCTTGACAAGTGATCTGCGACAACATTTTCGCTGCCTTTCTTATCTTTGATTGTGATATCAAATTCTTGAAGTAATAAAATCCACCGCACCAATCTAGCCTTAGAATCTTTCTTAGAAAGAAGATATTTCAATGCTGCATGATCACTAAAAACAATAACAGGTTAGCCAACAAGATAAGATCTGAATTTTTCACATGCAAATACTACTGCAAGTAATTCTTTTTCATTGATGGTATAATTCATTTGAGCACTATTTAAAGTTTTACTTGCATAGTAAATTACATAAGGTTTCTTATCTTTTCTTTGTCCCAAAACAGCACCTACGACATAATCACTAGCATCACACATTATTTCAAAAGGTAATGACCAATCGGGAGGTTGAATGATAGGAGCACAAGTAAGCAAGTTTTTAAGTTTATCAAAGGCTTCTTCACAATGTTCAGTCCATTCAAAAATAGTATCCTTTGTTAGAAGGTTACTTAAAGGCTTAGATATTACACTAAAATCTTTGATGAACCTTCTATAAAAACCAGCATGTCCCAGGAATGATCTAACATCTTTAAGAGATTTTGGTATTGGCAAGTTTGCAATTAACTCGATTTTAGATTTGTCAACCTCAATTCCTTTTGATGAAACAATGTGACCAAGTACAATGTCGTTTGTTACCATAAAATGACATTTTTCCCAATTCAGCACAAGATTCTTCTCTTCACACCTAGTCAAAACCTTTTCTAAGTTAGTCAAACAATCATCAAATGAATCACCAAAAACAGAAAAATCATCCATGAAAATCTCAAGAAAATGTTCAACCATATCACTAAATATACTAAGCATGCATCTTTGAAATGTGGCTGGTGCATTACATAATCCAAAAGGCATCCTTCGATATGCAAAAGTACCAAATGGACATGTGAAAGTAGTATTTTCTTGATCTTCTAATGCAATTTCAATTTGGTTGTAACCCGAATAGCCATCTAGGAAACAATAAAATTCATGACCTGCAACTCTTTCTAGGATTTGATCCATGAAAGGTAAAGGAAAATGATCTTTTCTAGTCATTGAATTAAGTTTCCTATAGTCAATGCACATGCGCCAACCAGTAACAGTTCTAGTGGGAATTAACTCATTATTCTCATTTGTTATCACAATGACTCCAAACTTCTTAGGTACAACTTGGGTAGGATTTACCCATTTGCTGTCAGAAATAAGATAAATGATTTCATTATCTAGAAGCTTAATGACTTCATTTTTCACTACTTCTTTCATATTAGGATTTAGCCTTCGTTGCATTTCTCTAGAGGGTTTAACATTTTCCTCTAAATAAATTATGTGTGTACAAATCAAAGGACTAATTCCTTTTATATCAGCTATGGTCCATCCTAATGCATTTTTGTGCATTTTCAGAGTTTGTAATAACTTACCTTCTTGATATGCATTAAGTTTGGAAGAGATTATTACCGGAAAAGTTTCATTTTCTCCCAAAAATGAGTATTTGAGATTGGATGGCAACGGCTTCAAATTAGGTTTTGGTGGTTGAACACTTGAAGGTATGGACTTAATTGATCGTGGTGGCAATTCCTCAATTTGTGGCCTCCAATTACTTGTCTTTCATTCTTCCTGAAAATAAATCATTTCCAAATCATCAAATTCATCAATCTCAATTTCATTGGAAGTGGTTGGAAATTGATCATGAATTAATTTTTCAGTAAAGTCCACTTCCTGTAAATCATTATCATCTCTAGGTTGATTGCAAATGTTGAAAATATTCATCTCCAATGTCATGTTTCCAAATGATAGCTTCATCAGTCCATTCCTACAATTAATCAATGCATTAGAAGTTGCAAGAAATGGACATCCTAAAATAACAGGAAATGAATTACATACTTCAACAAGTTGTGTGTCCAAGACAATAAAATCCACAAGATAAATGAATTTATCGACTTGTACTAACACATCTTCAATTATTCCTCTAGGCACTTTTATAGATCTATCGGCAAGTAAAAGAGTTATAGAAGTTGGTTTTAACTCACCTAGATTGAGACTCTAAAAAACTGAATATGGAAGTAAATTCACACTAGCACCAAGATCAAGTAAGGCTTTTTCAATTTTATGCTCTCCAATAAAATAGGAAATTGTAGGACAACCAGGGTCTTTATATTTTAAAGCATTATTGTTCTGAAGAATAGCACTTACTTGTTCGGCTAGAAAGGCTTTCTTTTTCACATTCAGTTTCCTCTTCACAGTGCATAGATCTTTCAAAAATTTAGCATAGGAAGGAACCTGTTTAATAGCATCCAGCAAAGGTATATTGATCCTTACCTGTTTGAAAGTTTCAAATATTTCAGAGTTGTGATTAACTTTCCTTTGTTTGGTCATGGCTTGAGGAAATGGAAGTGCTGGTAGAGAATCAGTCTTTTCTTTGCAATTTTCAGATTCAACCCCTTCCTTACCCTCAGAGATTGACTCATCATCTTTCTCATAAGGTTCAAGAGAGGGTTTTTCAATAACCTTACCACTGCGCAGAGTAATGACTGATTTGACTTGATCCATGTGTTGGTTTCCGGAACTACTTGCATTTGCATTATATTGCCCCTTGGGATTTTGTTGTGGTTGAGATGGAAACTTACCTTTCTCTTGGAAACTGAGAGCAGATGTTAATTTTGCAAGAGTATCTTTAAAATCTGTCATGTTTTGAGCAAGTTGAGTGTTGATTGTCTCTTGCTTTTCAATGAATGCATGCAATGTTTCCTCAAGATTTCTTCTAGAAGGTGGAGCATAAGAAGGTGCATATCTATGACAATTTTGGAAATTGTGGTGTGCTTGAAA
>NW_011503671.1:0-139 GCF_000495115.2 Populus euphratica
CCTCCTAAAAGAAATCTTGAGGAAATATTGCTTGCATTCATTGAAAAGCAAGAGACAATCAATGCTTAACTTGCTTTAAACATTACAGATTTTAAAGATACTCTTGCAAAATTGACATCTGCTCTTAGTTTCTAAGAGA
>NW_011503671.1:278-1058 GCF_000495115.2 Populus euphratica
CCCCCGCCAGCACTTCCATTTCCTCAAGCCAAAGTCAAACTAAGGAAAGTCAATCACAATTCTGGTCTTCGTCAAAAGGAGCTTTTAGGTTAATTTGGAGCCAAATTGTGATAAAAGTTGGTTCCCTAGATGCTTCTATTAGTAGTTGGCGTTCAGCATTCACTGATAAGAAGTTGCTGCAATCAATGTTCAGCCATCTGCATTCACATCTAAATAATTCATCGTCAGACCTTGTCACTATCTGGATAGTACATATAGGAGATTGAATGATAGAGCTTATCCAGTGAACGGTGCTTCAGTTCATGTTGCTTAATTACTGTTGTTACTGCATATGATCATGCATAACTTGATAATTAATAGATAGATTACTTACTACAAATTATATGCGCGTGCGCCCGTGTGTGTATATCATTTTGTTTGTTTGTAAAGGTGCTCCGGATGTTGGAAGCTGGTGACATTGTCATGAATTCAACAAATCTCATAGATATTTCACAGAAAGCAACAGTGTAAGGGAGGCAACAAGAAGAACGGAAGGGAAGCTAGTCTTTTGGCAGGTCATTGGAGTGGCATTAGAGGAGAGTTCTAATTTACTACATGCCAGTTAAAACTCTCACTCCTTAGCTCGTCCTGATTTAAAATGAAGAACTCATTGTATTATTTTTATTTTTATACTAGCAACTTGGAGATGACAATGAATTACAAGAAGTAGATCATATTGAGGAATTAGTTTATGATCAACTTAAATCTACTTTAAGTAAAAATGAGTTGGATGAATCTGAA
>NW_011503671.1:1395-3056 GCF_000495115.2 Populus euphratica
TGATCAAATATTTCAAAGATGCATTCCTAACAATGAGGTAAGTAGTGTCATTAAACTTTGTCATTCTAAAGCATGTGAGAGTCATTTCTCGTAAAAAAAAAGCTGTGAATTTTTTTCAAAATGGATTATATTGGCCCACCATGTTTAAGGACACACATGTATTATGCAAAACTTGTGAAAATTTTCAAAAAGTTGATATTGGTCAAAAAATTTTATTTTATAATTCTCGACTCTATTTATTCCCTAGAGAGTTAAGATCAAGATGGAGCAATCCATTTATTAAGAAACATGTGTATCCTTATGAGGCCTTTGATATTGAGAATCTAAAGAATAACAATGTTTTTAAGATAAATGGACATCATTTGAAAGCTTACTTTGATAATTTTCCTAGTGAAAATGAATCCACTGGTTTGGATGATCCTATAGATAAAGGTTGATTATTTTGTTTTTCTCACATTGTTTTTGTGTTTTTTTTTATGATTTTTGGTTCGCTAATCTCTCTCACCTCGGTTAAATGGCAGATAATGGTACTCTGTGACTCTTTAGTCTGTTCTTTCAGTTTTCCATGATAATTGATATTTGTGTGTATATTTCTTCAATTCCTTGTTCCTTCTCTTCTCTTTACATCTCTTTTCCACTTCTCATCTTAAAAAATGGACACCACTCTTGAAAAATTGAAAAAGTATTTTCCTACTTTGCCTCAAAATGTGATTACAAAAATTTACCAAGTTAGGTGTGCAAGATTGAGGTTGTTAATGAACCATGAAATTCCTAAAGAGATTCGATGGTTAATTGAAGCAAAGGTCTGATTATTAGGTGAATCTTCCAATTCTTTCATTTCACTTATGCTTGGAATAGGTAAAAGCACTTTTGCAAAGAAACATCATGTAAAATGATTGAAAGTCTGCTATCGATATGACAGATGGACTTGCAATGCACAATATTGTTCTTTAGGAATGATATCTATAAACCAATTTACATCATTATGCTCGATAAAAGGAATGAGAGAAACTCCAATAGAAAAATATTGGAAAGGGAAAAACTTCGAAGACACACCTGTTCCCATGCAATAGTCAGGAATTCTTGACGGTATCAAGCAGGAACAACCTGTTCTTCCCGAGCACCTCGATTCAATGCCAAATAATTTCTTGCCATTATCATATAGTATTCATCCCTATCTGGTGATAAATAAAGCATCTTTACTTTTTTGATCTCGTGGAGATTTCATAAAATGGGCTTTCTAAAGACCCCAAATGGCCATTCATTAAGGATGGCTTGAGTAAGCGGTCTTTAGATAATCTTCTATTGACTCTTGAGATGCATTCTAGTCGAGATGTGCATCGTGCAATTCATGATTTATGGCCACTATTCCATAAAGACATGCTCCACATAGTCTTGAGAATCTGACTAAAAAAGACCTTATTTGCCGGTTTTTAAGAAAACTGGATGGGAAGCCTATCCTCGACTAATAGAGGGCGGTTAAGCAGTTCTTGGACATAAAACCAAGGGAACATGTGAGCTGACACGACTAAAAAATTGATGTCTTCTCCCAAGTGCAGGAGTGTCGAAGTAATAAATAACCCGGCAAGACCGGGGTCGAACCACAAGGAGGTTAATTGTACAAATTATAAACAACAATAGTACAACAACAATAATAATAA
>NW_011503671.1:6974-9144 GCF_000495115.2 Populus euphratica
AGTAGATTATGTTTCAAAATGGATAGAGGCAATTCCAAGTTGAAACAATGGTAATAAAACAATCATAAAGTTTTTGAAAGAAAATATTTTTAAGTCGATTTGGAACCCCTCGAGCCATGATAAGTGATGGTGGAACACATTTCAACAACAAGGCATTTGAGTCTTTAATGAAGAAATATGGAATCATATACAAAGTTATCACCCCTTATTGCCCCTAGACAAGTAGAACTTGCTAATAGGGAGATCAAATAGATTTTGGAGAAAACAATGTACCCTAATAGGAAAGACTGATGTTTAAAACTTAATGATGCACTTTGGGTTTATCAAATTGCTTATAAAATATCATTAGATATGTCACCTTATAGACATAGTCACTTGCCTGTAGAACTTGAACATAAAGCTTTCAATTCAAATCTTGATGATGCTAGTCAGCTATGAAAATTACAAATAAATGAGTTTGAGGAAATAAAAAATGACACATATGAAATTTCAAGAATTCATAAAGCAAGAATCAAAGAGTTTCATGACAAGAAAATACTAAGAAAAACATTCAATGTAGTCTTACTTTATAATTCTCGACTCCATTTATTTCCTGAAAAAAAAGATCAAGATGGAGCAGTCCTTTTATTATGAAACATGTGTATCCATATGGAGCCTGTGATATCGAGAATCTAAAGAATGATAATGTTTCCAAGGTAAATGGACATCATTTGAAAGTTTACTTTGATAATTTTTCAATTAAAAATGATTCTATTGAATTGGGAGATTCTTTATATAAAGATTGATATTTTTTTCTCACATTGATTTTTTGTTTCTTTTTGGTGTGACCTTTGTTTTGCTAGTTTTTTTCACCTCGGTCAAATGGCGGATAACGGTACTCTGTGATTTAAGTCGGTTATTTTAGTTTCCCATAATAACTGATATCTGTGCATATATTTGTTCAATTCTTTACTCTTTCTACCCTTTTTACATATCTTCTCATTTAAAAATGGACACCACACTTAAAAAATTAAAAAAGAATTTTTTCGCTCTGCCTTAGAATGTGATTACAATAATTTATTGTGCTAGATGTGCAAAATTAAGATTGTTAATGAACCATAGAATTCCTGAAGATATTCGCTGGCTAATTGAAACAAAGGTCCGATTATCAGGTGAGTTCTCTAATTCTTTCATTTCATACATGTCTGGAACATATAAAAGCACTTTTGCAAAGAAACATTATGCAAAACGACTAAAAGTTTGTCACAGATGTGCCAAATGGACTTGTAATGCAAAATGTTCTTTAGGAATGGTATCTGTAAATCATAAAGATAAAATACAGTTCATTAAGATGGTTTGAGTAAGGAGTCTTTAGATAATCTTCTATTGACTCTTGAGATGCACCCTAATGGAGATGTGCATCGTGCAATTTATTATTTATAGCCATAATTCATAAAGAACATGCTTGACATAGTCTTGTGAATCTGACTCAAAAGGACTATGTTTGCCAGTTTTTTTAAAAAACTGGATGGGAAGCCTATCCCTCACCCATAAAGGGCATTTAAGCTGTTTTTGGACGTAAAATCAAGGGAAGATGTGAGCCACAATCACAACTAACTGTACATACACATGTTTAAAAAAAATAAAAAGAAAAGAAAACAAGAGAGAGAGAGACTTCAGCGGGCATACATTGGTCAGGTGCGAGCTGGGAGAAAGATTCATTTAGTGTATGGTGGAGGCAATCTTGGGTTAATGGGAGGTGTGTCAATAGCTGCATTTTTAGGAGGTAGTCAAGTTTTGGGGGTCGTCCCCAAAGCTTTAACACAAGTGGACATCATTGAAAAAACAATTGGAAAGGAACTAAAGGTCTCCACAATTTCTGCACGAATGAATGCAATATTTAACCATGTTGATGCCTTCATTGCTTTACCAGGTGGTCTAGGCACATTGGAAGAGATCTTTCATATTTCCTCTTGGGCTCAATTGCACATTCACCATAAACCCATAGGTTTGTTAAATGTTAATGGTTATTATGATAAGTTGTTGTCTTTTCTTGACGCACATTTACCATAAATCCATAGGTCTATTAAATGTTAATGGTTATTTTGATAAGTTGTTGTCGTTTTTTAATCATGATGTGGAACAGGAATTTCTAACATTTTCAGCAAGACCAATCATAATCTCTGTTGCT
>NW_011503672.1:0-3404 GCF_000495115.2 Populus euphratica
ATATTTATTAAATTATAAAATTGAAAAAAAACCATCCTTGATTTGAACCACAAGTGACTAACTAGATATCTCAATTAATGAGAAAGCAGACTAGTAAACAACCAATTAGAGGAACGCCCTGCTTCTCACGTCTAATGAAACCAATCACAGGAAAATTGATTTACACCCGACATCGTACTTTGCAAGTGTAAAAGCTATATTTCTGTGTCTATAACTATCAGGTAGACTTTTTTATGGAAATATCTTCTCAATAAATATCAAAATATTTAATATTATAATATAATATATATATTAATAAAATTTTTATTTGAATAAATTTATATTTAATTAAATGATTATCCTTACCAATAAAATAATATCTATATATATTAATAAAAATTTTATTTGAATAAATTTATATTTAATTAAATGATTATCCTTACCAATAAAATAATATCTACCGCATACAATTTATTTAATTATTTTGTATTTCAAAATATTATGAAATGGGCATCGCTTGCCTATAGTTATTTAATTAATTAAATGAAAAAAATGTTTATTAAAAAGAAAAATTAAAAAAATAACAAATAAAAATATTCAAGATATCCCAAGTCATTTTCAAAATAAGTGTAAAATCTTATAGAAAAAAATAGAAAAAAAATCAATGGAGCCCAATATCTAATTAAATAAATATTAAAGGATAAAACTGAAATAAACATGAGCTTAAAAAAAAAAAAAACCAAGCAAACTAGGATAAACCTCCTAAACCTTAGTTAATTTCTAAAATTCACAACTTATGAAATCCTATACTTGAACTTGATTAAGAAGCATAATTCTAAACTAATTTAATATTGAATAATAAAAACAGGAAAAAAATCAATCTAAAAAAATTTTCAAAGTGAAAAAAAAGCAATAAAAAGAATGAAGCATCAAATTTGATAAGAAAAAAAACTTATAGAGGATGATATTGAAAAAAAATCAAATTACAAAATTATCTCAAATAAAAAAATAGCAATCAAAAGAATAAGAACAAAATTTGAAAGATAAAAAAAATTGAAGGGGGATGAAATTATCGAAGAATTCCAATTTAACAAATTATTACAAACAAAACAAACAATGATCAAAAGAACGAGCACCAAATCTTAAGGAATAACAAATTGAAGGCATACTTTGAAATTTTGAAGGGGCAAAAGTGAGAATCAAGGAGAGACGAAAGAAAAAGAGAAAGAAAGGGTTGTCGACACCACATTGAACAACCAGTTCACTTGGTATTACCAAACGGTTGACTAGACCAACTTAAATACCAGATTTTGACAATTTAAACTTGCTGAATCTTGAACTGATAATAATCTTATATACATGTAGAGTTAAGTGTTTGAATTCATTTTAATTGTGCTATTAAGCTAAAATATAAAGATTTACATAATCAGTGAAATGAACAATTAATTCTTAGTCTTCATTATGAACAATGTAGATTAGGATTATAGACTCTGATAAGAAGTTAGTCATCAGAGAATAGTATATTGTCAATTTTTAGGTCCATTTTGGTTATGTCTTAGTCTAGGAAGATCTAACCATTACAATGCTATGATATTTTGGTATGTGTTTCATGTTATAATGGTGGTTAACTTCATTGTTTGGATTGAATTCATTCAGATTGAGTTGGGAGAAACTTGAACCTTAATGAAACATTTGTTTAAATTAGGTTAGTATAAATGAAATGAATGGAAAGTGTGGTGGCTTGATTTGTGTTTAATCATCAAAAGCATGCTAATTATGATTTAAATTGAAGAAAATCCTTAGTGCCTTTCTTTAGGCATGTTCAACTATATTATTGATAGTAGGAAAAGGGAGATATTGGTTGTCTAATTTATGTATTGGGACTTAATAATTTTATCACCCACATTTCAGCTATGGTTAGAGAGCCAAAATGATAAAATTTCAGATTGGGTTCTCACAAAAGTTGTAGGTATGGATATTATCTTTTAAACAAAATTGATCTCATATAATTTGGAGTTTTAGAACTCTAGATATAGACTGAAAATGAAAGAAGGGTCGAACTGTCTTGTACTTGATAGATTTTGTTGAGTATTATAACAAATAATTTTAGGGGTGTTAAGGGTAGAATTGGTCTTTTGATCCTTAGTAGAGTTGTAGAACCGTGTCTTACCTTTCCAAGAAGCCAAACCACACTTAAAACAGAATTCTATAACTTTACTTACGAATTAATGAGGTAGTTAAAGGAAATAACCGGAAAATAAAATTAAAATATGGTGATGAATTCATGTGAATGAGATTGCAATAGTATAAGAACACATATTGTGATAAAGTTAGAAGAGGGTACTAGTTATATCTCTTGATTCTCAAACAAAAGAGATGCTTGGAGCAGGGCTGTCAGGAGTTGATAGGACTCGATTGGTTGGGGAAACAGGTAGTTGCATCACACCTTGTCTATTCATTTTGTGTAAACTCATTGATAAATTTAAGAATTTATTCTTTTTTTGCTTCGATAAATCTTGGAATGAATATGAGTACCTTGTATATGTGTGTATCAACTATTATGATATAATTGGAATGGATACGAGTACCTTATGTACAATGATATGTATCAAACTTGTGATGATATTATTGGAATGAATAAGAGTACCTTGCGTACAATGATATAGATCAATTAGTTAGGATAATGTTTGAATGAATATGTGTACTTGCGTAGAATGGCATGGATCAAGATAGATAGGATAATTTTTGAATGAACATGAGTACCTTGTGTGCATTGTTATGTATCAAATTAATTATGTTATTATTAGAATGAATATGATTACCTTGCATGAATTGATAGGTATTGAATTAGCCATGATAACTTTGGAATAGACGTGATTATCTTACATACTTTAATATGAATATGAATACACAATGACTAGGAGATTGAAGGAGAAATGATAGATAATTGGTCATCGTAGTATCAGTGGCTAAGGATACATTATGATGATACTTATCACAATGATAAGGGTGGCTAAGGGCATAAATTGATACTTGGCACTGTGATGAGGGTGACCAAGGTTATTCAAATGATGCTTAGTGATTGTAGTGTTTGTTACAATATATATGATGTTAATAAGAAGAATAAAAGGGAATTGGTATAAATGGAAGGTTAAGAAGACATTAATTAACTATCCGAGTTTAGATAGCTAATGGTACCGAAGAGGTTCCATTGGTACTGACATTTCAGATGACATTAATTAGCTATCCAAGTTTCGATGGCTAATTATATCGATAAGTGACATGACTAAAAGATTGATATATTCTCCCAAATTTAGGAGTGTCGAAGTAATAAATAACTCGGCAAGAACGTGGTCAAACCATAGGGAGGTTAATTGTATAAATTATAGATGATAATAATACAATAACAATAACAACAACAACAA
>NW_011503672.1:4261-9144 GCF_000495115.2 Populus euphratica
AGATTATAAATTGTTAACATGATCACATTAGTTATCTTATTGGATTAATGCTAATACTTGTAAATCTCGTCAAGCATTCATGATTATAACTTATGTTAACAACAAATCAAGTTTCTTTTATAGCTTAGGTGTCGGTTATACCATACAGTGTGGGCTATGAGAGTGCCAAGTATTTGTTATACCAAGTGTTATATAACATAAATTTAGATTAGTCATTTAACAAGTAAAGTATTAAAGAATGAACAAGATAATAAATACAAAACATGTTAGTATCAAATATAAAAGTCCATATTAAGTTTACACTATACTTATTCTTACACCATTAGTGTAACCTTTTCACCTTGACATAACTAACTTAGCTAGACATAATGAAAGAAAACAAAATAGATAAACAAAATAAGAACATAAAACCTAACTAAGCAAAGGAAAGGAAATGAAAGGCATAAACTTAATATTAATGAAAACAAAGCATAAAAAATACAAAGAGAGAAAGGAAGAGCATGATCTTGATCTGAACACCAAGATGCCTAAATGCATGGCAAATGCCTCCTTTTATAGGCCAAAATTGGGAACTATTGATTTGATGACTAATTGATAAGTGGGTGGCCAACTTTTGACTTGGTGACAATCCTTATCTTCTCTTGTCTGCCCAAAACGTCAGCCAACTCTTGACTTGGTGACAATCCTTATCTTCTCTTGTCTGCCCAAAACGTCATTGATAACGTTAAAATTGGAGCCACGTGAAAACATAAAAGTTGTAGGAAATTGTCTCAGCTTTCTTGTGTAAAAAATTCAACTCATTTGGACTTCTAGAACTCCAGATATGGCAAAATACTGAACAGTGCTTGGGCTGGAGGATAGATTCGGGCTTCTTTGTTGTTGCTACAATTTGGACTTGAAAATGGCCTTTTTAGATCTTGGGCTCCTATGAAAGTTGTAGGCCTATGTCTTACCTTTCCATCCATATAAAGTAGACCTAAATCTGAGATCTATAGCTCCAGATATAATCCAATTATCGAACAGTATTCCGGTTTGGATTGCACCGACATCTCTTTTCTAATTTTGGTCATCTTTTTGCCCTTGCAATTTAAGTTCTTAAAATCATCAATCAATCCTTTCATTTATGTGATAGGCCTGCATTTAAAATGAACATTTACCACAAAGTAAAGGTATCTTATATTATGAGATATATTATTATAAAACATGCTTTAGTTAAGGAGTTATTGATACTTCAAGTGCAAAATAATGATATAAAACCTTGATAAAAATGCACTTTTAAGTACTAATCAATAAGGCACATCTAGTTTCTAGAGGTTTCACTCAGCAAGAAGGTATTGATTACTCTGAAAACTTTAGTTCTGTTATCAAACAGGTGACCATTAGATTTGTCTTCTTCATTGCTATTTTGTGTGATTGGAAAATTCATTAGCTTGATATCCATAATGCCTTAATGGTGTTCTTGATGAGGAGATCTACATGAAACAACCTCTAGGTTTTGTTAATTCTGTTCTCCCCTCTCATGTATGTCGATTGCATAAGTCTCTATATGATTTAAAACATGTTCTACGGGCTTAGTACACTCATCTGAATGATTTCTTGTTATTTATTGGTTTCTGTGCCTCTAAGGTGGATACCTCATTGTTTATCTTCTCTATTGGTACTGATATGTGTTATCTTCTGCTCTACATTGATAATATTTTACTTACGGGTAGCAAGTCTCTTATGCTCTAATGCCTCATAGCTACTAAGCTTAGAATTTAAGCTTCGTGACTTGGGTTCTATTCGTTATTTTTTTGGGTATTGATGTTTAGCCTACTGGTATGGTTCTTATGCTCCAATAGCATAAATATACATTTGATATCCTCACTCAAGCTGGTATGTTATCTTGCAAACATGTTGATACTCCTATCTCTACATCCAAAGCTACCATTCATCTAAATCCCTTGTTTTCTGATGCTACATGCTTTCATTAAATTTTGGGTGCTCTTTAATAACTCACTTTTACATGCCCAGATATTTGTTTTGTTGTTAATAGAGTCAGTCAGTTTATGCATACTCTTACAGATTATCGTTGGGCTGCTGTTAAACACATATTGCGTTATTTTAGGGGTACGACATCACATGACCTACATATTACTCGCAGTTCTTCATTTGCCTTACATGGTTTTACATATGGAAATTGGGCAGACAATGTTGATGATAGAAAATATACAACAGTTATTTTGTGTTCTTTGGTTAGACATCGATTTCATGGAAATCAAGTAAGCAACATACAGTTGCTCACTCTTCTACTAAAACTGAGTGCAAAACCTTAGCCAATGGCTTTGCTAAGGTTATTTGGTTAAGTATTTATTAACAGATCTCCAGATTTCGTTTGCTTCTGCTCCTATCATCTAGTGTGACAACCTTAGTGTTACTTATTTTTCTGAATCCTATTTTTTATGCTCGCACAAAACATGTTAAGGTTGATTATTATTTTATCCGAGATAAATTTGCGAAGAAAGAGATTTATATTCGTTTTATTTCATCTCGGGATCAACTTGCAGATGTCTTCACTAAGCCACTTCCTACTGCTTTGTTTACTGCTTTTTAGTTTAAGCTTTGGGTTGATTCCCTACCCTCAGCTGAAGGGGGCATATATAGAATGTACCTATATAAAAATTATTGTAGTCATACTCTTATGTGGTAACTTCAACCATTACTATTATGTATTGCTCTACATATATATATATATATATATATATAATACTCTTATGTGATAACTTCAACCATTACTGCCCTACACACACACACACACACACACACATATATATATATATATATATATATATATAGAATGTTGGTTAACCAATAAATTAATCCTCCTAATTATTCTTAACTTTCACTAACGTATAAGTGAAGGATTACCAATGAACTGAAAATATCGTTAATTGATAATGAATGGCATACAGTTTTACCATATCAACGGCATGAAAATTGATAATCGATCCTTTTGGGATATGTCAATCCCAAATCTATTATTCCATTTATTTATTAATTGTCATAAAAACATTTATTAAATGTGTTGTCATCCAACTCTTTCCATAAAAAGAAAGAGTTGTGAACCACGACATTTGATCATGGACAAAAGGTAATCAAATAGCTGCCTCCACTAGGACAAGTAAACGTGCTCGATTTATCATCATAAGCATAACTATAAGCTTGAGGACACTGCTGCTTGAAAGTCATTGAATATTGGTTAGGAGGACATGTGTCAGGTGTATTATACTCTCCTGTGCAGCAGTACTGCGGCTGGTTAAATGCCAAACACGCACTCTTGCAGGCAATCACAGTCCCATCTGATCCTCTCACTGCTAAACTAGGATCACAAACAGCATTCACGTTAGCTGCACAGCTTGTAGAAGGGCAGCCAGTAGAACCTCCTTGCGGGGTTACCGAAATTGGGATGTTAAAGCCATCAACAAGGCTTATATCGTAATAATCTTTCCCACCATCACCGCTTAGAGTAAATTCTGCCAATGATGCTGGTGGGATTGCACCGGCTCCATTGCATTCTATGACACCAGAGGCACAGTCAGCAGTAGCACAAACAAACTTTCCCGAGGCATCTGTAGAGCATTGCGTTCTGGCCCACAAGCGGCCAGACCAATTGACAGGGACACTCAGCGAAGATGAAGCACCCGTTGCCAATGTGAAGCCAGTTGAAGATAAAGACGGACCGCCAGCAGCCGTCAGAATTCCTGGCCAGACTGTGTATGGACAGTTGTTTGTGAAGTGGAAAGTCACAGATTGAGCTCCTGCATGCGGGCAAGCTGCGCAAGATTTATTTTTGTTGATATCAATAATTAAATCTTGGTCAGTTCAAAGATAACATAATTCAATATTTAAAATCTTGTATTAATTCACTTATTTTTGTTTTAAAAATGTAACATAACCCAGGTTTTTGTTTAATTTTTTTTTTCTTTTTTGTTTTTTATCTGGAAACTCCCTCCTGGATAAGTTTATTGGATTCACGAAATCCATTGAATAATGAAAACTAATTAATATTGCATATTTAAACACAAAATATATATGTAGAATAATCAAAGTGAATAATATGCATAATAGAGTTTTCCATGCAAGAATCTAATGTATGTAATATTGTAAAACTACTTGCCATAGAGGAAGATGACGAGGGTGAAGGTAATTATAGCAAAGGGCATACGACTCCCCATTGCCGAGATGCGTCGAGTTAACACTTTTTTAGTATCTTTTAAGAGATTTGAGGCAAGCAAGAAACACTCTATATTTTAAAAATATTATGAAATGAGCAGACTTAATAAATAGTGTTAAATTTGCAGACTAGTAAACAGAATTTTAGGAACGTTCTGCTTCTCACGTCAAATGAAAGCAACACCCATCTGAATATTGAATGTAACTCTGGTCCAGCAGACGAGCCGTGATGAATGTGACACTCTTCAAAATTATCACACCGTTACGAATGCGAGATTCTTCAAAATTAAAGAAAAAATAAATCACCACTATTAATTAAAAAATTTAAAATTCAAAAATAAATACTGATTAGAGATTTACACAATGAACTAGTTAAGTCTAAGAAAAATCGATATCATTCTTATCGTATCCTTTGAAATGAAAAGTTACCTCCACGATGCATTTAAAAAAAGTTATCCCATGCATAATATTAATTATCTCAATTTATTTCTAATTTTTTTGTGATTTATTTTAATAAAAAAATAGCAATTCAAAATTTATTTCGCATACAAATAATTAAACAAATCAAGAATTATCTGTGCTAATAAATATAAAAGAACCCTGTTAATGATAAGTAAAAACTAAACTAGAAAAATTAAGAGATAAATATAAATTAAAATATTTGATATAGC
>NW_011503674.1:0-3776 GCF_000495115.2 Populus euphratica
CACGACAACTTCCTTTGTACGCTGGAGCGTGGGTTGCACACGCCGGTCAATCTTTCACTCTCCATTCATTTTAGCCCCTCGTACTAGGTTTAACGATGTCTATATGTAAAATTTTTTTTTATTTTAAGATATTTTTATTAATTTATATATAAATTAAATAAAAATTAAGTTGTATTGGTGATAAAGATTTTACAAATCTTTTTTATATATATATATATAGAATTGTTTCAATGTTAGTAGAGCTTGCTAAAAGAAATAACAAAATTTTTATGAATCCTTTTATTTAGTGGAGTCAAAGATTACTAAGATAATAAGCAATGATGTCCAATAAATAAATAAAAAACTAAGGATCCAATTCAATAATTTACTGAATTTTTATTATTTTCAAATCTTAATAATATTTCTAGTTTGCACTTGCTTCTCTTAAAACATTCTATATACAGTTTTGATGACAATCAAATTAAAAAGGTAGTGAGGTACTTTATTGATTTAGATGATTCAAGTAGTTCATTATGTATTATTTAGGATTTTATGAAGCGTTTTGATAGGCATTAATTTAAAAAAAGAAAGAGATTAGTCTGTTTCTCTGGAATTAATATTGAGCTATATTATTAAAATTTTATTATAATATCGGTATCTTACTTATTATGGTAAGAATACAAATTAGTATTAGTATTGATGGTCTATATATAATATAGTCTATCAAAAACTTTTAAGAAGTTCGTGATTCCACATGTTACTTTGAACGATGAAACATTGCACAATTAAACAAAATTGTGATATTGGTTCGAAAGCATTAAGGTACTATTACGAGGGCACATTATAATAAAATTATGCTCTAAAACTTATTTTTTTATTAGTAAAATGTTTAATAAAATTCACAACAAAATTTAATAGTTATACCAATGAAATTTTTTTATTAGTGTAAGACACCTATTCCTTCAGTAATTAATTTACTAATAAAATCACCAATAAATTATTTTTATTAGGGAATCTTTCATCGATAATTTTTTATCAGTCAGTAAATTTGTTGGTAATAAAAAAATATTATTACTGATGAATTTACCAACGAAACAGATGCATAGGTAATAATAATTTTTTTATTATCAAGAGATATATTGACGGAATTTCTGTCAGTAATTATATAAAAATAATTTTTAAAAATAATTTTTAAAAATTATAAAATAATTAAATTAACATAAATCAACACTCTATAATATATACTCAAAATGCTTGGAAAAAAGAAAAATAAAATCAACTCAAATAAATTTGCAACAAAAAAATAAATTCAACTAAAAAAATTCATATGAAAAAAATAAAGTTGTAATTGCTAAAAGTTCAAAAATTCTATAAATAAATCAATTAAAAATTGATCTCATATGAAAAAAAATCTCACAACAACATTTATACAATTATTAAGAACAAAAGCAATTAAAAATAAAATAAAAAACAAATATAGTGAAAAAATCATGAAAAATGAAGAAGAAAAAAAATCTTACCTTAATGTAGTTGCAAGTGAAGATAAGGAGAGAAAAAAATTTCATAAAGCATATTAATTACAAAAAAACTAAGAGGATAAAAGAAGAAGATATACCCGAGTATGGAGGAAAAGAGAAGGAGATAAGGAGAGAAAAGAAAAGAAAGAAATAGATATTGATATTTTTTTACATATAATGAAGAAGAAGAAGAAATGAGTCTATATCTTGTGAAATAAGGGGATCTAGACTTTTTATTGGAATACGTTAGTGATGGATTTATCGATGGATAATTGAATATTAATATTTTTTAATTATTCTGTCGAAAATTTCATCGGTAATATTTAATTTAAATTTTAAAATTTTTTAGAAACCACCAACAATTACTGATGATTTTTCAATCTGTCGGGGATTCTGTCTGTAATATTTAAATGAAAAACTTAAATTAATTGAATTTTTTAAAAAAACCATCAAATAACACTAACGACTTTTCAATCCGTTGGTAATTTTGTTTGTAAAGAATAGTAATTAACAGTGCAATTAGAAAGTGAACAGTTCTTGAGCTCTTTAAAAAATACCGATGGAAAATTCTGTCAGTAATTTTCTTTATAATTGACATGATGAAAAATATTTACAGTTTTACCACTAAATTTACCGAAGGATTTTACCAACATAATTTATTTTGTTGGTAAAAACGACACGTCTTTATTTATTTTTTTGCCTTATTTTAATTTTTTTCTTACTGTAATTCCCTTGGTGTATGCTGAGGGAATATTTTCATCGGTAAAATTTTTCAAAAATTTACCAATAGAAATATTCTCTCGGTATTTCTATTTATATTTATCAATTTTCTGATAGTGATTAATTTGATTCATTTAAAGTATAATTAAGTCTCTATACTTAATTAAATTATTTAAGTTGATCTAAATTAATTATTAAATATAATTAAAAATTAAATTTTATCAATTATTAAATTAAATTGATTTATTAAAAATTTAATTATGTTATCGAGCTTAATTTTTATACAGATTTATCCAATAATTATTTAATTTAACCTAAAATCTATATTATCTCTTTAGTCTTGGGTACAACAAAATATAAATATACTTCAAATTTGTTTAAAATTTCAGCTTGATTTTTCTTTATGTATTGGAATCTTACCACAATCACCAATCCTCTTAATATTATTATTTAGTTTTTACTTTAAAAAAATTAGAGAATAACTCAAAAATAAATTAAGACAACTAGTATTTTACTAATTAAGGGAGGAACAGATTAGTATTGAGGTATTGTTACGAAGGCACCTACTGGGGGTGTTCATTCTCCGATTTCGTTTGAAACAAACTAAATCTAGGGTTGTGATTTCTTGAGAAGATGATCTGGACCAAACTAAAAACCAATTCAAACCGAAATGGTCTGGTTCAATCAAAATTATTTTTTTAATATTAAAAACTAGTAAAACTGAGCACATGGATAAAGCCTGCAAAAAGCAAAATGGACAACGTGGTTTTAACGGCAAGAATAATAAAAGAAAAATGAATAAAACCAGAAAGTTTGAATTCTTTTGATATTATATTGTTGGAGCCTTGGTTTGATTTATCTGGGTTGTTTGAGGAGGGTGGAAAGGAAGCAAGATTTGTTTTTGGGGCAGTCTCAGATTATATCTAAATTGGAGGAGATTGCTAAAGCTGTACAAGCTTTAAAGTTAGGAATGTGCTTTTGTTGGAAATCGGTAGCGGTGGAGGTTTAAAGCTGTAAGCTTTACGGTTAGGAATGTGCTTTTGTTGGAAATCGGTAGCGGTGGAGGTTTAAAGCTGTAAGCTTTACGGTTAGGAATGTGCTTTTGTTGGAAATCGGCAGTGGTGGAGGTTATGAAAAAAAGGGGACTTCTGTGACAGGGAGACGTCCTGGGTTGCAGGGGTTGATGCAGGAGGAATCTGAGGCAGCACTTGCTACTTCTGTGGCTACCTTCGTTACCAAACCTAAAGAGACAAAGAGGGAAGGGGGAGGATGGTAGCTGTGGGAAGAAAGGAAATTGAAGAAATAGGGCTTCAAAGAAAAACATGCTTTTTATACCTAGGTTAGGTTTATAGTTAAAATTTACCTTGAAATATCTACAAAACTAGAAGTGAGTAAAAAAAACAAAAACAAAAAACGACCGGTTTGGTTCAGTTTTATTCTTATAAACTTGAAATAAAAAAACTCAACTGAATCGAACCGAAACAAAAAAACCTAGCTAGAATGAAAAAACCGTGCTAAATTGAAAAAAATAAGTCAAACTGAAAAAACCGAGTCAAAATT
>NW_011503674.1:3896-7033 GCF_000495115.2 Populus euphratica
GCTGCGTAATATTTACCAACGCCAGAGTTGGAAATATCTGTAGTTAAATATTCACTGACGCCAGAGTCAGGGATATTATAAGCAAATTATCATAGCACAAACTAATAAACATATAGCAATTTAAGACGAAACTAGCAATGTAGCCTGCCTCAGGCAGGATGTTTAAGGGGTGATATTATCTTTCTTTTTACGTAACCAGTCCCGAACTATAGAATCTTTGTTGATCAGTTAGGGTTCCTAGTGACCATGATACTAGGTGGCGACTCCTTAAACAAGACCATTCCCCCATTAAAGAACTGAATGCTAGAAATCCGTTCTTTTCAAAAATTTAATAGATTTTTAAGGCCGCCGTGATATCGGGTACGACAAGCTTCATATGGCGAGCGATTCCAATCCAGCCTTTAGTAAATGCAATCCTTCCTGATCTGCAGGAGCAGTGAACATCAACTTTCATTCCAGCTTGCTCAAACATGATTGGAAACACGTTTTCCCATGCACCTTGGAAAAGTGGCAAGGCTTCTCTTCTTGTATCGTTCGGTAACTCCAAGTTTTTCAAAATGTCAACATCTGTGAGTTTCTTTCTGAAGATCTCCATAGCTATAATATGCTTTCAGATAATTTGCGACTCAAGACGTTTGCAAGCATGTTCTTATAGAGGGGGAGATTAATAAGAAGACGTGGACAGAAAGCTTTCTTGGGAACATTTTAATTGGTAATTCCATTTGGTCGGCCCTTTTTAGAGAATTACTCCCTTTAAATTAACCATCATATATTCACTTTAACTTTTTAAATTAAGATGGAAATTAAATTCTTGAATTAAAACCCTACGTCACATATGCTCTTATTTAATTAAGATTCAATGTTAATACTCAAGATTCAAGTTGATGAGTTGATATTTAAGATGGTCCATTGATTAATAATTCAATTTAGCTTGTATGGTTTTTAATTTCTTTCTCATCTTTGAAGTGTATTATCACATATTAAGACCAAATTATTTAATGATGTTTTAAACAGTATATAAAACCTGGATCAGTTTGCATATGTATTCATAAAACATACTTCCTTGCACGCTTCTATATATTTTATATATTTATACGACACACACACACACACACGAATTACTTAAATTGGCACCTCCTTGTCATGTATCATTACTAAGTCACAATAAATATTAAATATTAAATATAAAGCTAAATGGTGTGGCATTTTAAATGTATATGAACCTTTTGTTTATCCTTTTATATTTTATTATAGATTGCAATAATGTTATTTTAAAAAAATTTCAATTCCATCCTTAATTTTTTTTTGCACAATTCATCCTTTTTTTAGTCTAAATTAGAGCCTAATTGTATTTTTTTTATAGAATTAGGTTGAAAAATAAGGAATTGAAGTGCAAAACACGAGTAACAAAGATGGCATGTGCAAATTGATTTGTAAAGTACATTTTTGTCCTTGATATTTTTTTACTATAAGATGACCAGTCCTTTGAAGTTTGCAAAAATTTATTTTGATATTAAGCTTTATTTTCATCATTTTCAATCCTTTATGGGTGAGAAAAAAGAAGAAATGACTGGAAATTGGCCTAAAGAGAGAAAGATATCATTTTAATGATTTTAACTACCAAAACATTAAATTTTTATTCCAAATGATTTCATATGATGAAGAGAGTTTAATTTAAGTGTTTTTATCAAGATCGAAGATTAGGAAGAAATTGATTCTCTAGTTGATTCTTGGTTTTGAATTTCTTTTTTGTATTTTTGCAGGTTAAATATTGATTTTACAAGGTTATTATGATGTTTTCTAAGTGCTTTGGGTTGAAAATAAATTTTTAAAATAAAAAAATTAAGTATTTTAATTTTTTAACCATCACAATAATTAAAATCTGAATATGCTAAATGGAGTATTTTTTTTTTATTGAGTTAGGCCCCATTATTATTTTTTTTTTAAAAGAATCGTGCAATAAGGCCTGAATTTGCAGGCTCACGTGTGAGACTGTTGGTTATAGGCAAAGTGTTAGGCTTGGCCTTATTTTTTTCCTTTTTTTTATATATAGTTTTATTTTAAAAAAATCTTGAACTTTTTTTTATATTTTTAAAATAATTTTTAACTTTGTATTTTACTTCTCTATAATTGTTTTTTTTTCTTATATATCCTTTTTTACATGGTTTTTAATTTTTAGTTATATTAGATTTTTAAAATTTTTGAAGAGATTAATATATTACATTTATTTTTAGATTAAAAAAATATTTATTTCTTATAATATTTTTAATAAGTGCAATCTTGCATAATATGTTTTTATATTTTTATTTTATTCAATAAATCTTTTGTGTGTGTCAATTTCTATTTGAAATTGATTTTAATAAATAAATTTATTATACACAAATAGATAAATTACTCATATTCTGATATTAAATGTCTCGATATATATTTATCTTTCAGTTTTTTCTATTTTTTTTAAAAAATAACAAACAAAAAATGGGATTGTTCGTGTCTTCTTTATTTCTTTTGTTTTTTCATTGGATTTGACTCTTTTTTTCATCTATTTTTTTTCTCATATTCTAAAAACATAGTTTCAAAGAAAAGTCATGTGTATTAAACTTTATAAAGCCATAGACAAGTTTATAGATTTGACTAGTGACCTGGTTCACATGTTTGATGAATTTAACTTTTTTTTTTTGCTTTTCAACATATTGGTATTAAATAAAAAGTTATAATCCCACAGGAGTTAAAAGTGTTTAATTTTGTGATCGTGTATTTTTGTTATTATATAGTTATGAAAAAAATTGTTATGGAAAAAATTAATCCTGTAAGAGTTCATAACCTTAGTTTGACATGTTAGCCTGAGTTATTTGGTTCATAGGTTTCACGAGTTCATCCACTAGTTGGATATGAATTTTTTGTTTTTGCACCTTTAATTGTTTTTAGTAGTTTTTTTCTTGATTTTATCTTTCAATATTGAATTTATAGGAAAATAAACTGTATGACCATATATTTTTATTATATAATGATAAAAAAGTAGTTTATAAGAAAACTAATAATATTTATTTCAGTTTGGTCCTTCTTTTTTTGATTTTTTATTTGTTTTTTTTTTCTTTTTGTTAAAGTTCTTATGATTTTTAATTTTATCTTTCAAAATA
>NW_011503674.1:8255-9144 GCF_000495115.2 Populus euphratica
AGCTACCAGGTGTTTTGCCCAGCCGGGTCCAGCCCAGCCCGTGCAGGCTAAGTTAGACCAGCTCAAAAAATAAAAACAAAATACATATGTTTTTATTTTAATTTATTTTTATTAATTTTATCTTTAAAAAATGTTATGGTAGGTGGTATTTATCAACATAAAAAAATAAAAGTATCCATAATTAAATATTTATTAACATTAGAGTTAGAAATATTACAAGCAAATCATTATAACATTTACCAACAAACTCTTGTAATTTAATACAAAATTATCAATGTAACTTATCTTAGATAAGATATTTAAGAGGTGATAATTTTTTTTTATTTAACCAGTTTCGTTTTATAAAATCTCTGTTAATCAGTTAGGGTTTCTAGTAACCATAATATTAGGTGACGACTCCTTAAACAAAAGTTTTTTCTATCTAAAAACAAGATGCCAGAAATTATATTCTTTATGAGATTTGAATTTTTTTAAAGTCACCATGTTGTCCGGTGTGAAAATAATAATAATAATAATAACAATAATACTATTAATATTATTGATAATAATAGTAATAGTGATAATAATAGTTGTTGTGTTAGTTATAAAAATAGTAATGATATTTATTGTAGTAATGATAATAGTTACGATAATGGATAGTAATAATGCTAGTAAGGTTAATAATAATATAATATTAATTGTAATGATAATAATGATAATAATAGTAGCAATGATCACGATAATGATAACACCAACTTTTTTATTTTTTTTATAGGGTTAGTATGGCTTGCAAGTTTGTTAAAGTAACTTAGGTTGCTTTAATTTACGAGTTTGGTGAATTGTGTTTTTTTTTTTCTAATTGAACATAACTTTTTTTCTTGTCAATTTCTTTCTTATACAATCAAAAAAT
>NW_011503716.1:0-8896 GCF_000495115.2 Populus euphratica
CTATGTCTTATCTTTCCATTCATATAAATTAGACCTAAATATAAGATCTAAAGATCCAGATATGACCTAATTACCGAACAGTGTTCTGGTTTGGATTGCACCAACATTTCTTTTCTGAGTTTGATCATCTCTTTATCCTTTCAATTTTAGTTCTTAAACTCATCAATCAATCCTTTTATTTATGTGATAAACCTGTATTTAAAATCAATATGTACTATAAATTAAGGTATTTGATATTATTAGATATATTATTATAAAACATGCTTTAGTTAAAGAGTTATTGATACTTCAAGTGCAAAATGATGATATAAAACCTTGATAAAAATTCACTTTTAAGTACTAATCACACCTCCCAACCAACTTATTACTAGTCCTTAGTAATTAAAGCGTTAAAATAGAAAAATAATTTTCAAATTTCACAAAGTAAGGTATTCATCATTTAACTTCCATTAATCTATCCAGATAAACAAACTCTCATTAAATTTATATACTTGCTCAGTACCTCTTAAAGAAGATATTAATAAAACATTTTTTATGCTCAATGTATCAATATATAGTTATGAGACTTTTCTTGGAAGAAAACAAAATTTTTGTTCTAATGTTTAAAGTTAACTTTCTTGGGTTGGGATTATTATTATTTTTTAATATATATATATATATATATATATATATATAACTTAAAACACCATACATTTTTAACCCATGTAATGAGCTTTCGGCTAATGACTCCCAGACCAATTGGTGTTGAGACGCCCCTACGAGCTTAGTAACTCGGGTTACCAATAATGATATGTAGATAGTACTGATTGTGCATCAAAAGTGTCATTAAGTCTCTTATTTTACATATGTATTTATTGTTTTTATTTGGTTGTTTTTATAATAATTGATGTGTTTTTTAGTAATGAATTTTGTTTTAATGTTTCGATAGGTTTTTGGAGCTTAAATGAATTAATTCAAAAAATTCAACGTCGGAATTCAGAACAAAGAATTGAAGAGACATTTAGTTGAAGATTGAAGCAAATCTTGGTTCAAATAAGTGCTCCAAATTTGTCCCAAAAATCAATTCTATTCCAATTCTAGAAAAGAATATCATATGATTTATTTCAAGCCCAAACTTGCCTTATGTTGTGTGCAAACTTCAACCATTAAACACTCAAGGTTTCAATATCAATCTTAGCCCAAATAATAAGTACATTTGTATACTTATTTGATGCTCAAATTCAGCCCAAAATCAACCCCAAATCAACCTTCAAATCAACCCAAACACAATCCATGATCTTACATGTCCACACAACAAATAACAATTGATTTATTTTGGGTAATCCATTGATCCAAGAAGGCAAGCACATGGATGGAAAGTTGGAGGGGATATTTTAACATTATTTTGGGTCAAAAAGAAGAAGGAGACACCTCATAAATGAGGAAGAAAAACGTGCACCAAAGTAGTTGTAAAGCTGTCTTGATTTCATTTTTCAGAACACCTTTCAGTGTTTTGCCCATAACTTTTGACTCAGGTATCCAAATGAGCTGTTCTTTAATGATCTGGAAAGGTGACAGAATTTTCAATAAATATGTCTCTAATAGACTTCTCCAAAAAAATCTTCTAAGAGGGTCGAATTGCTGTCCAAAGTTAGAGTCAGATTTGTGTCCGAATTTTTTCTGAAATTGTATTGTGTTCTTCTTTATAGATTTCGGTTCTTTAGTTTGTAAAACTTATTATTTCAGTTGGATTCAAGTTCTTTCATGTTTATTGAAGTGTTCTTATATATAATTATGGTTGGCTAAACTCTTTCTTGGATCCAAATCAAGGATAATAGTGATTGAGGTGAGTTCTTTAGGATATGAATGAATCTTAATGTTTATCTTCTTATTTTCTTCATGAATGATTTATTATTGTAAAGAAATTTTAGAAATCATTTAGGTAATGTTATAATCTTGAATTTTTATGCACAAACTTTAGTTTTGGTATAGAGATTGCTTGATTCAATGTCTTACTTAATATGAAAGTACTTGTTCATTCTTAAGCAATAATCAATCTTCATCTTTCTAATCTTCATTGTAATATCTTCCGCTCTAATATCACCATCGTTGATATTAGGTTGAGTTATCTTATATATGTTGAAGAAATCACCAATACATCACCATTAAAATTGATTTGGACCAAGACTTACCTTTTCTTGTCATTTAAAATCTATTTATATTTTTTTTTTATCTTTAAAAACAAATCCATCAATTATTTTCAACCAAGTTATTGTTAATTTAATTTCTCTTGAGTTTTTTTTGTTACTTAGCTTAATTTCCAGATCTAGCTCTCTGTGGATATGACCTCGATCTTACCGAGTTAATTGCTACATCGCACACTCGTGCACTTGCGAGTTAAAACAAGCCGATCATAAAAAGCGGTCAAGCAATTTTGGCGCCGTTGTCGGGGAGCTAGCAAGCAAAGGTAACAAATTTAGATTTGATTATTGGAAAACTAAAAAAAGATCATATAAAAAAAATTTAATTGGCTGGTTTTACTGCCTCAAAAAAAAAAAAATTAAAAAACAAATCAAGTGGCTGGTTTTACCGCCTAAAAAAAAATTTGGACCTTAACGTTTCGGATATTGGACTGTGGACTGGACTATTAATTGTTGGATTTTGGTTGGTTCAACCATTTTTCTTTTATTGTCTATTCTTATTAGTTGCTAATATTTTTCTTGTTTATTTCATTTTATTTGGTTGATATTGTTTTTATTTATTGTCTAAAGTGCTTGGCCGGTATTACCACTTTTTTATTCAAGCTTCTTATAATTTTATTCATGCTTGTTATAATTATCTTTTAATGTTTATTGTTGTTATTTTTCTTATATTTATTGTCTAAAGTGTTTGGTCGGTATTACCGCCTCTTATTTATTTCAGTTTATTTTGTTGTTTTGTTATGATTATTTTTCTTATATTTATTGTTTGAAGTGCTTGGCCGGTATTACCGCCTTTTTATTCAAGCTTCTTATAATTATCTTTTAATATTTATTGTTGTTAATAGTGCTTATTAGTTGGAGAGTGAATTTCTTAATTTGTTGTATTTTTATTTTTGAGTTATTACTTTTATTTGCAATTTTTTTTCTTTTCTTTCCTTTCCTTTCTTTTCATATTCATATAATTGTTATATTATTATTATTATTATTATTATTTTATCATGGCTAATGTTGAAGATGTAGAGGGTGATGGGAGTGTTCAAGGTAATGGACCTCCACAATTCAATGATCAACCTAATTTTCGAACTCTTAGAGAGTATCTTCACCCGGCTAGACAAAGTACACCTTCGTGTATTATCTTACCTCTTAACCAACAAGCTTTCAATTTGAAACCGGGCATGATTCAACTTCTTCCCACATTTCATGGTATGGATTCTGAAAATCCATACATACACATTAAAGACTTTGAAGAGGTATGTAATACTTTTATTGATAGAACATGCACCGAGGAAACCATTCGGCTTAAATTGTTCCCATTCTCTCTAAAGGATAAAGCCAAGCTTTGGCTAAACTCCTTGCGTCCTAGGTCTATAGGTACATGGAGAGAAATGCAAGCTGAATTTTTGAAAAAAATACTTCCCCACTCATAGGACAGCAGCTTTATAACGTCAAATGATGAATTTTTCTTGTAGTCCAAATGAGTCATTTCACCAAGCTTGGGAAAGGTTCAAAGACTTGTTAAATGCATGCCCTCACCATGGTTTTGAGATGTGGAGGTTAGTGAGTTTCTTTTATGACTCTCTTACCGCATATTTTAAAAAGCTAGTGTCAACCATGTGTAATGGTGAGTTTTATGACAAAGAACCAAGTGAGGCCTTTGATTTTTTTGATCAATTGGCTGAAAACACAAAGCAATGGGAGACTTCTCTCCCAGTTCATGTTGAGTCTAGAAACACCATTTCTCATTCAAGTGGGAAGTTTCAATTGAAAGAGACTGATGACCTCAATGCTAGATTAGCCTCATTGGCTAGGAAAGTAGAGTCTCTTGAGATTAAAAAAGTGCATGTTATAAGTCAACAACAAGAGGAAAGTTGTGTTGTTTGTGAGAGCAAAGGGCATAGGACAACTGAGTGTCCTACCATTCCAGCCTTCAAGGAAGTGCTATATGGCCAAACTTTTGATTCAAGTAATGTTAGAAAGCCATTTCCAAACCAAGTAGGCAATCCCTACTCTGAGACCTATAATCTTGGATGGAGGAACCACCCAAATTTTGGATGGAGAAATGAGGGCTCTTCAGTACCTCAAACATTTCAACCTCCACCCCAACCATTTCATGCTCCCACACATAACACATACCAACCACCTCATAAGAGATCCTTAGAGGATACTCTTCAACAATTCATGCAAACACAAGGAGGAATCAACAACCAAGTTTATAAATTCCAAGACCAAACCAATAGGACCTTAGATGACATTCGAAGTCAACTAACTAAGTTGACTCAATCACTAAGCATTCAAGAGAAGGGAAAAATCCCAGCTCAACCAATGCCCAATCCTAGAGGTCAGGTACACATGAGTGAATCCTCACCTAGTGAACCTTCAAACCATGAACAAGTCCAAGCCATCACTACCCTTAGAAGTGGAAAGATTGTTGACAAAGGTGTAGGTTTTAGGATTCCTAAAGGTATTGTAGAGGAGAAATCTAGGGAAAGTGAAGAGGGAATCAAAACACAAGTGACAAATGAGAGTTTAAGTGACAAAGAAGGTGAGATAAATGAGAAAGAGATGAGTGAGAAAGGGGATGTGACACGACGAAAAGATTGATGTCTTCTCCCAAGTGCAGGAGTGTCGAAGTAATAAATAACCCGGCAAGACCGGGGTCGAACCACAGGGAGGTTAATTGTACAAATTATAAACAATAATTATAAAACAACAATAACAACAACAACAATAGTAATAATAATAATAATAATAATAATAATAATAATAATAATAGTAGTAGTAGTAGTAGTAGTAGTAGTAGTAGTAGTAGTAGTACTAATAATAATAATAATAATAATAATAATAATAAAGAAAGAGAAGAAGAAGAAGATGATGATGATGAGAACTTGGAGATCAAATATTAATGTAAGGATTAAGCAATAATAATAACAAATGTCAAGGTTAGAGGTTCCACTAATGGTATATCAAACAAGTATAGTATAAACTCTTATTATTGAATTGGAAACCACACACAAAGGAGGTTCCAATCAGATTATATATTGTTAACATGATTACATTAGTCATCTTATTCAATTAATGCTAATACTTGTAAATCTCGTCAAGCATTCATGATTATAACTTATGTTAACAACAAATCAAGTTCCTTTCATAGCTCAGGTGTCGGTTATACCATACATTATGGGCTATGAAAGTGCCAAGCATTTGTTGTACCAAGTGTTATACAACATAAATCAAGATTAGTCATTTAACAAGCAAAGTATTAAAGAGTGAACAAGATAACAAATATAAAACATGTTAGTATCAAACATTAAAGTCCATATTAAGTTTACACTATACTTATTCTTACACCATTAGTGTAACCTTTTCACCTTGACATAATTAACTTAGCTAGACATAATGAAAGAAAGCAAAATAGATAAACAAAATAAGAACATAAAAGTTAACTAAGTAAAGGAAAGGAAATGAAAGGCATAAACTTAATATTAATGAAAGCAAAGCATAAACATTACAAAAAATACAAAGAGAGAAAGGAAGAGCATGATCTTGATCTGGAAACCAAGATGCCTAAATGCATGGCAAATGCCTCCTTTTATAGGCCAAAATTGGGAACTATTGATTTGATGACTAATTGATAAGTAGGTGGCCAACTTTTGACTTGGTGACAATCCTTATCTTCTCTTGTCTGCCCAAAACGTCATTGATAACGTCAAAACTGGAGCCAGGTGCAAACATGAAAGTTGTAGGCAATTGTCTCAGCTTTCTTGTGTTCAAACATGAAAGTTGTAGATAATTGTCTCAGCTTGCTTGTGTAAAACATTCATCTCATTTGGACTTCTAAAACTCCAGATATGGCCAAAATACAGAACAGTGCTCGGGCTGGAAGACAGATTCGGGCTTCTTTGTTGTTGCTATAATTTGGACTTGATAATGACCTTTTTAGATCTTGGGCTCCATATAAAAGTTGTAGGCCTATGTCTTACCTTTCAATCCATATAAATGGGACCTAAATCTGAGATCTGTAGCTCCAGATATGACCTAATTACCGAACAGTGTTCCGGTTTGGATTGCACCGACATCTCTTTTCTAAGTTTGGTCATCTCTTTATCCTTGCAATTTAAGTTCTTCAAGTCATCAATCAATCCTTTCATTTATGTGATAGGCCTGCATTAAAAATAGACATTTACCACAAATTAAAGGTATCTTATATTATTAGATATATTATTATAAAACATGCTTTGGTTAAGGAGTTATTGATACTTTAAGTGCAAAATGATGATATAAAACCATGATAAAAATGCACTTTTAAGTACTAATCACACCCCCCAACCAGCTTATTACTAGTCCCTAGTAATCAAAGCGTTAAATAGAAAAACAATTTGCAAATTCCACAAAGCAAGGTATTCATCATTTAACTTCCATTAATCTATCCAGATAAACAAACTCTCATTAAATTTATATATCTGCTCAATACCTCTTAACAAGATATTAATAAACCTTTCTTTTGTGCTCAATGTATCAACACATGATTATGGGGCTTTTCTTGGAAGAAAACAAAATTTTTGTTCTAATGCTTAAGGTTAACTTCCTTGGGCTGGGCTTATTATTTTTGTCTTTTTTTTTAAAAAAAAATAATCTATATACATATAATTTAAAAATATCATGCATCTTTAACCCTTGTAACGAGCTTTCAGCTAATGACTCCCAGACCAGTTGGTCTTAGGGCATTAGGTGTTAAGACACCCATACGAGCTTAGTAACTCGGGTCGCAGATACTGATATGTAGATAGTGCAATGTTTGATTCCCTTAAGCTTTTCTCCTCAACCCATGTAACAAGCGTTGGGCCAATAGCTCCCAAGTCAGTTGACTTTAGGGTATTAGGTGTTAAAACACCCCTTCGGGCTTAATTGCTTAGGTTAGGGACACCCCTACGGGCTTAATTGCTTAGGTTAGGGAGGCTACGAAACCAAACTTATCTACATTTTTATTATCATCATTTTTTTTTTCTTTTTTTCTTTTTTTTTTTTCTTTTTTAATTATATACAATGCCTTTCCCTTAGTTGTTACCTTTAACAAAAGAACATAAATAATGTAATAATCCAATATGCAACCCACAATCATATGTTAAAGTGTGTGTGTGTAAATTAAGGTTTAAAAAATACATGTTAAATAAGTATATGAGCAGAATTAAGTGGTAACAATACGAGAGTTTGTAAACCTGAATATTTCAGGAAGTATTATAATAGACCTTGTTAAGAATGGTTACTAAGATGCGTCTCAAGAGTCACTTTAACAAAAGAACTCCTTTACTCTGCCATCCTAGTAACAACAATTATGCACATGCTTTATGAAATGAAAAACAATTTCTTTAATAAAAGAACTCCTTTACTCTACCATCCTAGTAACAACAATTATGCACATGCTTTATGAAATGAAAAACAATTTTTTTTTTTATCAACTACTACCCTCTCCCCCCAACCAAAACGAGACATTGTTCTCAATGTTCTAAGGTAGAAAGATAGAGTATAGAAGATATCACCTGAAGTAACGAACACTGACAAAACCTGAAACACACTGAAACAAAAATAAGAAATAACAAAACACAATAATAAAACCAAAAGACACAAGTTTTTACAAACAAAAAAAAATTCAAATCGCAGTTGTGATTGTGGCTCACATCTTCCCTTGGTTTTACGTCCAAGAACAGCTTAAACGCCCTCAATGGGTCGGGGATAAGCTTCCCATCCAGTTTTCTTAAAAACTGGCAAACATGGTCTTTTTTAGTCAGATTCCCAAGACTATGCCAAGTATGTTTTTTATAAAAATGGGTTCATAAGTCATGAATTGCACGATGCTTATCTCGACTATGATGAGATTTAAGAGTCAATAGAAGATTATCTAAAGACTCTCTGTGTTTTGAAATAAATCCCACCTTCTGATAATTTTCACAGTTTTTGCGGAATGCATCTGACTCCTTGAATATGATGGGCCAGTAAAATCCACTTTGTAAGATTTCTACAATCCTCTTTTTTGATGAGAAATGATCCCCATATGCCTTAGAGTGACAAAATTTAATGAAATTACTTACCTCATTGTCGAGAATGTATTTTTTAAATATTTGATCAGGATAATAATTGAATAAGTCATCCCAACAAAAATTTTGCTCATTGCTCAAAAATTTTCTTGTATCTTCAATACTCCACTGAGCTGGCAAAAATCCTGAAGCAAGAAAATTGATATTTTTAGCAAACCAAGGCATTGAACTAAGAGAAAGTAGAGATTTATCAAGAAAGTAATCATCGATTGATGTGATGTCGGGTGTCGAATCTGTTGTCACTTTTGATAAAAGATCCGCATCAACCTTTTCAGTGCCTTTTTCATCCTCGATTTCTTCCTGATTGGTCATCGCATGAGAAAATGAAAGTGCTGGCGGAGAATTAGTCGTTTCTTTGCAATTTTCATATTCAACCCCTTCCTTACCCTTAGAGGTTGACACATCATCTTTCTCACAAGGTTCAAGAATTGGTTTTTGAATAACCTTACCACTGCGCAGAGTAGTGACTGATTTGACTTGATCCATGTGTTGGCTTCCGGAACTACTTGCATTTGTATTGTATTGCCCCTTTGGATTTTGTTGTGGTTGAGATGGAAACTTACCTTTCTCTTGGAAACTGAGAGCAGATGTTAATTTTGCAAGAGTATCTTTAAAATCTGTGAT
>NW_011500277.1:0-36834 GCF_000495115.2 Populus euphratica
ACACTCAGGAAAGGGAAGGACTGATATGGGGAGGACTGATGTGGGGAAGGACTGATATGGGGAGGACTGATATGGGGAAGGACTGATATGGGGAAGGACTGATATGGGCAGGACTGATATGGGGAAGGACTGATATGGGGAAGGACTGATATGGGCAGGACTGATATGGGGAAGGACTGATATGGGGAAGGACTGATATGGGCAGGACTGATATGGGGAAGGACTGATATGGGGAAGGACTGATATGGGCAGGACTGATGGGGACACTCAGGGAAGGATTGATGGTGCTCGTGGTCGTTTGCACCCTTTTTCAAACAGATGCATGCCACCAGCCGCTGCCACCACCACCACCACCACCACCAACACTTAAAAAAATGAAGTTTTCTTGTGCCAAAATCTTCTTACACTTCAAATCCTCCCCTGGGCGGCCAATCTCCACAGTCCTCACCGAACTGCAGTCATCTAAATATTCAATATCTTGCTGGTGGCCACCAAATAGCATTACCCCCCTTCTCTAATTCCCATCTTCCATTGAGCAGCTTACATCATGGATCACCACATTACGGTGGGAATTTGCCTCAATTCAGCTCTGGTCTTCCTGCTAATAGCCGGCCACCTAGCCAATGGGTCAACCATGCAGGCTTATATCCTGGAGATCATCCCAACCGCTTGACCAATATGTTGCAACCGCCATTATCTCATCAGAATGGGATCATGCCTCCACAGTTGATCCCACAACTTCAGCCACAACAGCATAGGTTGCACCCCCCAGTTCATTCATCATCGGGCCATTTATTGGGCATGCAATCTCAAGTGTTCAATCCTCATCTCTCTTTATCCCCTCCAATGACGAACAACTTTGACACAATGCTTGGTCTGACCAATAGAGATCAAAGACCAAAATCAGTTCAGAAAGTTAGAAGTGGAGAGGACAAAATTTCAAGATGAAGGTCTACTTCTGCCAATTAATACAAGCATTATACAAGGGCATGCTGTATTTTTCCATTGAAATCAATGTATTAATGCTCAATGAACTTCATCTTATGCTAGCTGAATGTTCAATTAATGTTGAAATCAATATATTAATCCAACATTCAGCTAGCACAACATAGTTCATCCAGGATTAATTATTGATTTTCATTGAAATTTAATATTTTAATCCAATATTCAGTAAGTATAAGATGAAATTCATTGAGGATTAATATATTGATTTCAAATTTCATCTTTATGCTAAATGAATGAAATTCAATATTTTAATTCAATATTCAGCAAATATAAGATGAAATTTATTGAGAATTAATAAATTAATTTTTATTAAAATCAATATATTAATCCAACATTCAGCTAGCAAAAGATGAAACCAATATAAGATGAAGTTGCTAACTGAAGCCAACATAAGATGAAGTTTAATGAAATCAATAAAATATTATTGATTTCATTAAACTTCATCTTATGTTGGCTTCAGTTAGCAACTTCATCTTATATTGGTTTATTTTTTGCTAGCTGAATATTGGATTAATATATTGATTTTCATTGAAATTGCTAGAGAAAAATGACTGTACAAATATTTTTTTTAAAAAATTAAGTTTCAGCCATTTCAACTCCTTTCTTGATGAAGAAATTAGATTTGGATCCACTAGGTGACCTCTGGCCTTAATAGTGGATGTGTTTGGCATGGAAGGATTGCATGGAATCGACGAGCTACAAGTCGTTTTCATCCTGGTTGGTAAGTCATACGTGATACCATTTCTGAGTTATATGTAGAAAGAAAAATGGTGGTGTGAATAGAAGATGATGTAAGATGAGTGTGAATATGTACTTAATTATTAGTTATTAATTAAACATATTTTCAACCTAGTTACATCATTATTTTTACTGAAAAATAGTTGATTATCGTGTATGAGAGTATTTAGTTTTGTGGTTTAATCTGTTCTGGACTTCATTAAAAATAATTTATTTTAAAAAAACTTAAATTAATCATTAATTAATTAACAAACATAATAATTTTACATGAATGTCATTGAAAATTCTCTTTTAAATTTTTTGTTATAATCTATAGTTTTTTTTTTAAATCTACATTTCAAATTACAATTGCAAAACCTAACACAATACTAAACATATAATTATAAATATTGAAAAAACAAATTTTTTTCCATATTCATTGTAAGTCTATTATATAAAGGGACGTTTGTGATAATAATAGATGTTACTTTTAAATTTTTTTTTTTTAAAAAAATATATTAAAAAAAAATTATTTCTAACATTATCTATTAACATAATCTAAAAATATTATAAAAAAATAATTTTAATTTGTTTTTCAAAACACATGTTCAGCCACCACTGTGCCGACACCCCTGTAACCATTTCAATATCACAAAATACCGGTCCAGCCTTCAAGCTTTGATGGGGTATATTTATGGGCTAAGAATGAATTTGATTGAACAATACGATGGAGTAGGCCTACATAGGCCTGTTGATTGATTTTATGTCGGGCCTGCTTCTCTGATTTGGATTGATTAATCTTATTGGAAGAATTTACTAAGGCTGGCAAAACCCAATGATTGACAAACCTATGAATTGCTAGGTGCAATGTGTTCATAAATAATTAAATATAATAATTTATAGCTTCTGCAATGTCTTTAAATTGGTGTCCAGCATGTAAATAAGTTCCTCTCCCTTGCTACTAATTTTTGGAACCATATATAATATGCTGCGTTTTGATCAAGAAAATGTTGCATTTATCAGCTTATTGGAGCTCCTTCCTTTATATTTAAGGATGTATTTTTATCTTTAATATTTTCTTTTTAAATTAAGCTTAGAAAAGAAAGTTTCATATTTCTATTATTAATCCTGCGTAATAAGCATACATGCATTAACTAATCCTCACCGTTTCTATAAAAGTTGAATTCCAATCGTGGTTGCCCTATAATAACACAGGAGGAGGAGTAAACTGTCAAATTTCGCATTTCAGAACCACCTAGAGGCAAGTGCAGATGGCAATAGTAATCAACAACATGATGTAGACTGCCCATATAACACATTTGATGCCAAGAGGGAATGGAGTTGCTATGGCGAAGAAAAACGTTGTCGCCGCTAGGAAGAACGCAACTTTCTCCAACACCTTGGCTGCAGTCGGAATCTTTTTTCCAATAAACGGTGAGACGAATAGAGAAGCAAAGATAGATGCAATAGCTAAGGAGATCGAAATGATGGGGTAGTGGGCTTCAGATTCAGCACCCTGTCCGTACTGAATTGTGATTTGAATTGCTGCTGTGAAGCACAAATTCAGGAGTGTCTTCCTTAATTCCGTTTCCAAGTCCGGCTTCGCGTCAAGAATATTGTTTCGCTGTGATTCGTTGATGGTAAGAGGCAGCCGCCTTCCTGATGGTGATTGTGGAGACAGCGCTAGAGGAGATTGTGATTCTGAGGTGGTATTAGAAGAGGAAGGTTGGGGTTGCGATGATTGCGATTCCAGGTCGTCAATATTAGGAGGAGAAGCTGGCAATCTTGACGGCAGCTGTGATGTTATGACGTGCAAGAGATAGGACAGACATTCTGCAACACAGAGAAATGATAAAATTAATTAGAATTAAATTAATATATTTTTAATGTTTCGAAATCATTTTAAAATAATAGTATTAAAAATAATTTTAAAAAATAAAAAATTATTCACATATATTTTTATACCAAAAATTATTTAAAAAATAACCATAATTATATTACCAATTACATAAAATAAATACTTAGAAATTTAATTATCAACCAGATTTACATAAGAAACCTGAATAAATCAGACTTAATACCATCAGGTTCTATTTGTAAGAAATTCAGATACAAAGTAATATAAACTTTCTTACCCGTGATATCGATTCCACCAATCGTGATCTTTCCTGAGCATCAACAAGAAGAAAACAAAGAAAAAGAATATCAGAAATTAATGAAGGAGGAGTACGCAGAGGAAAGAGGGAAATATGAAAAAGCAGCGATGGAATGACAGAAACAAAAGATCACTTACCCATGATTTTAGAGCAACAGAGACACGCTGAGAAGCAGGAAGACTGTAAGAGGGTTGTACCAGGAGCAGAAGATAGCAAGTAATTAATGATATGAGCGAGAATTTATAGCTCTTCAGGGAATCATCATGTCTTGGATGAAGTGACTCATTGTAAGGATAGTTTTGTCATTTTCATGCTAAAGAATACTAGTAGTTTTGGATAGTGGTAGTTTTGTCATAAATTTTTTTTGTTATTTTCAAGACAAGGATAGTGGTAGTTTTGTATGACCAAGTTATATGACTTTATGTAAGACTTGGTAGTTTTGTCAAGGATGAGGGTAGTTTTGTCACTTTATAAAGTGACGGGTTCCATAAAAAACACTTTTTCAGTAGTTTTGTCATATAAAGTGACAGTTTCCACGAAGAAAAAACTTAATTTAGTCTAAGAAGCATGAGGGTAGTTTTGTCACTTTATAAAGTGACGGGTTCCATCAAAAAACACTTTTTCAGTGATTTTGTCATATAAATTGACAAGTTTCCACGAAGAAAAAACTTAATTTAGTCTAAGAAGTTTTCAGGGGTTAGCTGATAGAATCTAATCTGTCCTCAAAAAAATTGCCGAGGGTACTACAAGCAAAGCACAGGTACAAAACTACAATTACGTATCAATATTTTTTTTATATATTGAAATGGTTATGGGTTTTTGGCCCCACGGCTGAACCGGATTTTGAAAAAATTTTGAAATTTTTTTATTTAAAATTATTATTTTTTCTTGTTTTTACATCATTTTATTTTGCGACACTGAATATGAACGGAAAATTGTTTTTTCAATATCACAAAAAATTGATATGGGCCTTCAAGCTTTGATGAGTTATATTTATGGGCTAAGAATGGATTTGATTGGAAAATTTGATAGAGCATGCCTAAATAGGCCTGTTTATCAATTTTATGTTGGGCATCTTTAAAGATAAAATAATAATAACTAATACATGATATAAAAATAAAATAAATTTTTTTTAAAAAAATTAAAATTGTTATCAAAATAATTTTTTTTTTATCAAGTTTCACATTTCAGCTCCTTTCTTGATGAAGAAATTAGATTTGGATCCACTAGTTAACCTCTGGCCTTAATAGTGGTTATGTTTGGTACGGAAGGATTGCTGGAACCGACGAGCTACAAGTCGTTTTCACTCTGGTTGGCAGGTCTCGCGCGGTGGCATTTCTGAGTTACGCGCAGAAAGAAAAATGGTGATATGAATAAAGAAGCTGTAAAATGAGTGTGTATATGTACTTAATTATTAGTTATTAATTCAAATTAGGAACATATCTTCAGCCTAGTTAGTTACATCATTATTTTTACTGAGAAATAGTTGATTATTGTGTGTGAGAGTATTTATTTTTGTGGTTCAATTGCCCTTCACTTTATTAAAAATAATTTTTTTAAAAAAACACCTGAAGTTAGTTATTAATTAAGTCATTCATTTTGCACCGATTATGAATTATTTGCAATCCGTACACAGGGGAAAAACAACTTGTATTTTTCCTTCCATAGAAAACATACCATGTATTATTTTTTTTTTAATTTCGTTTGACGTGGTAGGTCATTTGATTACGTGGAAAGATGTAATTCAAACTGTATTTTATTTTAATAATAATTTTTAAAGTGTTTAATTATTAACATATAATAATTTTACATAAAACGTATTCCAAACTCTCTCTTTAAACTTTTATTATAAAAAAATCTCTAATTTATAACTTTTCTTAAATTTATATTTTAAACTATAATTATAAATCCAATATGATAGTTGACCCCATAAAATAATCTGTTCATGAGAGTCAACCCAGATTCAAGAATAACAAGTTTAATTTTTTTATACAAAATTCCAAATATAATAAACATATAACCTGTTGGCTTTGAATTTAGAATTCTTACACCTCTTTTTGATGTTCTTTCTGAATCCACTAAAAGATTATTAATTCCGAGGATTCTAAGCTGGCCTCACCGTAAGGTATTGCAAATGGAATGCCCTGTTCTGGAAGAGCACATAAACCTGCGATGCATTCACTTCATTCGAACTATTTTTTTTTTGAAAAAACCTGAAGGTAGTTATTAATTGGATCATTCATTGTCTAACTCTAAGCACCGATTATGGATTAATTGCAATCTGGAGGGGTCATAGGCATAGGGAAAAAAGAACTTGTATTTTTCCTTATAAGTGATGGAAATGCAATTTGCTGTTCATATTCAGTGTAACAGTTATAAAATGGTGTTTGGAATTGTTTTTTATTTGAAAATTTATTAAAATAGTATTTTTTTTAAAAATATTTTTGATATAAACAGATTAAAATGATGAAAAAACATAAAAAAATAACTTTAAAAAAGTAAAAAAAAATTAAAATTCCATAGGAGGGGGCCAAAAACACGCCGCTCAAATACCCGCTTTGAATTTTGTGCAACTGCAAAGGAGAAAAGAATAACTATTGAATCTTGAGGTGTTAATTTAGGCTTGAGCTTCCCAAAAGGTGGTTGGCCAGGAGGAAAGTCACTGTCGGGATCTTTGAGCTTCGTTCTTCGTAATTTCTAAATGGGTTTTGTATAAATAACGTTTACACACAAATCTCAAATGGCTCCCCTCCTTCAAGTTCCAAACCGAAAGGCAACGTACTCCTCCGTCATTAATTTCTGATATTCTTAATTTTTTCTTTGTTTCCTTCTTGTTGATGCTCAGGAAAGATCAAGATTGGTGCAATCAAGATGAAGATCATGGGTAAGAAATTTTATGTACTACTTTGTATCTGAACTTCTTATCTCATGCAACCTCACCAATACAACCACCTGATGGTATTAAGTCTGATTTATTCAGGTTTATTATGCAAGTTTTGTTGATAATTAAATTTCCACGTATTTATTTCATGTAAGTGTATCTAGCTATGTGCCAATTAAGTCTGATTTTTTTTTATCATTTCTCTCTTTGGGTTGCAGAATCTCTGTCCCAACTCTTGCACCTCATAACATCACGCCTGCCATCAAAACTGCGAGCTTCTCCTCCATCTCTCGAACACAGCATCGGAGTCTGTGATGTCTCCGTTCACTCAACCTTCCAGTAGCTACATCAATCCCCACCTTGCGTTCTTCCTAGCGGCCACAACGTTTTTCTTCGCCATAGCAACTCCATTCCCTCTTGGCATCAAATGTGTTATGTGGGCGGTCTACATCATGTCGTTGATCACTGTTGCCCTCTGCAATTGCCTCTAGGTGGTTCTGAAATGCAAAATTTGACAGTTAATTGTGCCGTAACTTCCACGGTCCGTCCTAGGTTGTATTAAATATAAATAAAACCACAACCATGTCAACAATCAATTCAGCTCGATTATTTTTCAGTGCATTTCTTTATAATTTTCTTTTAAACTGGCCAGGTCTCTCTGTCTAGGCATTTTCATTTTTTTTTTTGTATATGATGGCTTGTTTTTTTTTTTGTGGTGAATATAATTAAGATGGCGAATGCACAATACATCGAAGATCGAGTGAATTAATTTATTTTATCTAATTATAACACTTTCTTGGAAGAGTACTAATACTAATAAAACAACCTAATTAAAAAGTAGCTGGATAAATTTATCTGTGAATTGTGATATATGAAATTAACGAAACTAATTATATCCTACAGAATTTGAATACTGACCTTGTGGTTCATGCTAGCCTTTTCACTTATTCCATGTATATACGCTACAAGATTTTCCAGATTTACTTTACTCCTCCTCCTATGTTATTGTAGGGGTAACCGCGATTGGAATTCAATTTTTATAAAAATGGTGAGGATTAGTTCATGCATGTATGCTTATTACGCAGAATTGATAACAAAAAATTAATTAATAACCCTATGTAGGCCTACTCCATCGAATTGTCCAATCAATTCCATTCTTGGCCCATAAGTTCACCCCATAAGAGCTTGAAGCCCATATCAATATTTTGTGATATTTTTTTTTATTTACGTGGGGTGTCTAGACTAGCTTACGCATATCACGATTAATTCCCACGATCCATTAAACATCCTGCAAGCCCAATGAACAGGTAAGGCACCGTGAAAATGACAAGTATGCACGGTAAATATTGAACCCAGATGTGGAGAAAAGGGATAAATCCCTTCCACCGCTAGGCTAGAATCTTAGTTGCAATATTTTGTGATATTGAAATGGTTACTAGTGGATCGCTTACCTCCAAGAAATGGATCGCGTACTAGCTATAGAGGCTAAAACACTTCGCCCGACAGATTTCAAATTAGACCATGTATTTGCCAATACTGCAGGTATTGTCGAATCCACTCTCAATCTCAAAAGAACAATCGAGAAGGAGGCGATAGTTGTGAAATGGGAGTTTGAACTTCACAAACTGATCTCAATGCCCGGTGCACTCGAGAAAGTTTTGTCAAAACTGAAGGAACTCAGACTAGAAATCATGGTAATAGTGGAACAGGAAGCCAACTATAACAGTCCTGAAATCTTGGACCGACTTGCCCAATCATTCCCAATCAATATTTTGTGATATTGAAATGGTTATGGTTTTTTTAGCTCCTTGGCTGACCGGACTTTGAAAAATTTTAAAATTTTTATTTGTTTAAAATTAAGTTTTTTTTGGATTGTTTTGTGCCACTGAATACAAACAAAAAAAATATTTTTTCAACACTTATAAGTGTGTATTTAATATTATGGTGGTTTTTCCGGTTGATGTTGCAATTTGAAAACAAATATTTAAAAAAGTTTAGAAATTATAGTTATTTTATAGCAAAGATTTCAAGAGAGTTTTCAGTATCTATAATATATATTGATTGACCAAACACTTTTAAAATTATAGTTGGGATAAATTATAGTTTTAATCATACCTGCTCACATAACCAAACGGAACTAATTAATATGTCAAGCCAAAAAAATGTTTGCTATGAAGCAAAAATTCAAGTTCTTTTTTCTCTATACCTATGACTCCTACATATTGCAATTAATCCATAATCGGTACTTAGACAATGAAAGATTTAATTTATGAACACCATTGCACCTAACAATTCATAGTCTTGTTAACCATTAGGTTTTGCCAGCGTTACTTAATTCCTTCAAGAAGATTAATTAATCCAATATAGGCTGAACATAAAATTAATCAACAAAAACAAAACATATGATGATGATCACAAACCCCTCTAATTAAACCTGGAATCGCAATCATCGAAACCCCAACCTTCTTCTTCTAATACCACCTCAGAATCACAATAACCAACAGTAGGGTGGCTGCCTCTTACCATCAACGAATCTGAGCGAAACAATGTTCTTGACGCGAAGCCGGACATGGAAACGGAATTAAGGAAGACACTCCTGAGTTTGTGCTTCACAGAAACAATTCAAATCACAATTCAGTACGGATAGGTTGCTGAATCTGAAGCCCACTACCCCATCATTTTGATCTCCTTAGCTATTGTAGCTATCTTTGCTTCTCTATTTGTCTCACCGTTCATTGGAAAAAAGATTCTGACTGCATCCAAGGTGCTGGAGAAAGTTGCGTTCTTCCTAGCGGCCACAATCGAGTGAGTTAATTTATTTTATCTAATCATAACACTTTCTAGGAAGAGTACTAATACTAATAAAACAACCTAATTAATTTATATGTGAATTGTGATATATGAAATCAACGAAACTAATTATATCCTACAGAATTTGAATACTGACCTTGTGGTTCATGCTAGCCTTTTCACTTATTCCGTATATATACCCTACAAGATTTTCCAGATTTACTTTACTCCTCCTATGTTATTGTGGGGCAACCGCAATTGGAATTCAACTTTTACAGAGACGGTGAGGATTAGTTCATGCATGTATGCTTATTACGCAGGATTAATAATAGAAATATGACACTTTCTTTTCTAAGCTTAATTTAAAAAGAAAAAAGTAAAGATAAAAATACATCATTAACTACAAAGGACAAACGAAGGAGCTCCAATAAGCTGATAAATACAACATTTTCCCGAGCAAAACGCAGCATATTATATATGGTTCCAAAACTTAATAGCATGGGAGAGGGACTTATTTACATGCTGGACACCAATTTAAAGACATTGCAGAAGCTATAAATTAATATATTTAATCATTTATGAGCAACATGCCACCTAGCAAATGAAAGGTTTGTCGATCATTGGGTTTTGCCAGCGTTACCTAATTCTTCCTAGAAGATTAATTAATCCAACACAGGCCCAACATAAAATTAATCAACAGGCCTACGTAGACCTACTCCATCAGATTGTCCAATCAAATCCATTCTTAACCCAACTTATTTTGCGAGATATAGGTTTCTTTAAGAGTATAATAGATGTTTTTTAAAATATTTTTTTGAATATATATTAAAATAATTTTTTATTTTTTAAATTTATTTTTAATAAATTATATCAAAATAATCTAAAAAAATATAAAAAATTAATTTTAAAATTTTAAAAAATCCTGAACTTTTCTACAACAGTACCGTAAACCTTTTAAAAAGGGATTATAATAGAGTTTCCTCGACGTCACTTTCTTACTTAGCTAATGATGATGATAAACTCTTGGAAACAGCAACTTTAACAAAGAAGAAAAACCCCATTGGAGCTTGAGCTTGCTTCCTTTTTTTTTTTTTTTTTTAATAATCATTATCTACAGCCCAACGGACCTTGTTAAAGGCTCCGTCCTTGGTCCATGTTCTCCTTGGTGTCCGAACCTGCATGCTTACCATTTCACATAAAGTAATATATAATTATTCTTTAACTCTTATTTAATAGTTTCAGTTTCAGTACATTTTTCCAACTGACATTTGAAATTGCGTTCATTTGTAATGAATAATAATAATAATAATTATTATTATAGTAAAGAAATGTGTGTTAATTTGATATCATTTTTTCGAAACAAAAAAATTGTATCTTATTTCTTGTTTTAAGAGAAACAAAGAATGAAATGAGATTGCTCATCTTCATCAGACTGAGCAAGTTCGGGTTTCCATGCCGTTGTGATAACTAGAGCGACAATGTATTGCCGTAATATGGGACATCCATTCTTTCCTATTGAGTCATGTCACTGAGAAGAAAACCTCTTGGAGGCATAATTATAAAACTTGACTTGACTAATTTGGAGGCATGAAGCTTGTCCCAAAAAAAAAAAGATGTTTTTAAAATGCTTTTTGATGATGGATGATTTTAAAAGTAAAAAAATTATATTGATATATTTTAAATTAAAAAATATATATCTAACTTGAAAAATTAATAATGACAATGGTTGTTGTTGGAAGAGGAACTCTAAATTGATTATTATTGCAAATTTGATATCTTATATTTTTAGCCTTACAAGTTACATCATCATTTATATATAAAAGTAGTTGACTATGGTGTGCTTGTTAATCCGAAACAATGCTGAGGGCAATGTGATATTATTGGTAATGTTTGCATAATTAGAGAATGAAAATAGCTAGCTAGTTGACTATCATGTCCTAAACCCAATAATATTGTCATTAATTAGGACACCTGATCTTGCATAAATTATTACGAGTTCTCCAACTGGGATCCACTTCTTTCTAAGTAATTTTCTCGAAAAAACCTGAAGGTAGTTATTAATTAAATCTTTCATAATTGTCTAAGCGCCGATTATGGATTCATTGCAATCTGTAGAAGTCATAGGCATAGAGAAAAAAGAAACTGTATTTCTCCTTCCATAGCAAACATTTGTTTTTGTTTCACGTGTTAGTTCCGTTTGGCTGTATATATGGTAAGGTATGTTTGAAACTATAATTTATCTTAATTATAATTTTAAAAATATTTAATTAATTAATATATATCATAGCATTTACATTATGCTATGATGTATTTGACTATAGTGGTAAGTTCAACCCAACTTTTAATAGAAAAGTATATAAGTTGAACCCAACACTTATTAAATTGAATGCATAGATAAAATATAAAATTAAAAAAATATTACATTGTATGAAGCAGGTCAAGTCAGATAATATAAAAAAAAAATGAAATATACAAAAAGTGATTTGAAACTTTATACTTTAAGGTAAAAATACATTTTCTGCTTCTTTCTTAATTTTACATTTTCTTTTTCTTTTTTTTCTCTATCTTCATAAAATATCATCAATATTTTTATTAATATTTTTTATTACATAAAAATATCTAGTATTGACTTGACTCTCAAATAGTACACCACCATCACTCCTAGAAAAAGAAATTAACATCTAGAAAAAGAAATTAACATCCCTTATGAGATCTATTAAATAAGAAGCTAGCACAAGCTTGAAGTAAAGATAAAAAAACACGTTATCTCTAGGAATAAGTCATCCTATAATATTTTCAGTGATTTTTGTAACCTCATCATATTCTTCATATATATATATATATATATATATATATATATATAATAACAATTATTTTTTATTGAAATAATATTTTTTTATTTTTTTAAATTTATTTTAATATCAATACATCAAAATAATTTTTTAAAAAAAAATTAAAGGAATTTTTTTAACTTTCCTTGAAAACATTTCTAAAATATAAAAACATACATGTCATTAAAAATACAAATTGTTTTTTAGGTTCATTCAACACGTGGACGCTTAAAAATAAAAATAAGGTAGCTGGGAGAGAGCTAAAGGGGCGATTACGAGAGGAGAAAGAAAGGGTGACACGTGTCAATCAAGAAGACATAACCAGTTAATTAAATAATTAGTGAAAAGAAAAGGAGTTATGTCAGTTACAACCACGTATATGTGTGTGTGTAAAAACAAAATAATCCAAGTTGGCGCCTATGAAACTACGAGGATACTACACCTTATAATCCAAGTTGGCGCTTATGAAACTACGAGGATACTACACCTTAGCAAACTAGAAAAGGTATGCTTTATTTTTTAACTTCTTGGTTCAAAATTTAAACATCCAGAAAAAACATATTAAATGTATTTGGATACTTGGCCACGTGTTAATCCTTCTATCGTATATTTGGCCAAGTCGACCTCTGTGTATTTCAACGCGTGGTAACACACAATCCCTCTGTATATTTTATGCACACTAATTAGATGGCTATCACTCACGTCTTACTTAGTCCTCACATGTAACATGGATAATGATAAAGGCGGAGGAAGCATATAAAACAACAAACAAGCAAAAAAAATTAAAATTGATGAACGAAAAGGTTGTAGACCCAAACTCTCTGTAATAAAGTCCCATTAAGTATGCTTTATTAAGAGGACCAATGCTAGCACCTCCTTAACTTTGTGGACATGCCAATAATTAGTTGATGGGAAAATGAACATGGCAGGATAACCGCCTAGAGGCAATTGCAGATGGCAATAGCGATCAACGCCATGATATAGACTGCCCATATAGCACATTTGATGCCAAGAGCGAATGGAGTTGCTATGGCGAAGGAAAACGTTGTGGCCGCTAGGAAGAAAGCAACTTTCTCCAACACTGTGGACGCAGTCGGAATCTTTTTGCCAATAAACTGTGAAACGAATAGAGAAGCAAAAATAGCTGCTATAGCTAAGGAGATCACATTGATGGAGTAGTGGATTTCAGATTCAGCAACCTGTCCGTACTGAATCGTGATTTGAATTGCTGCTGTGAAGCACAAACTCAGGAGTGTCTTCCTTAATTCGGTTTCCAAGTCCGGCTTCGCGTCAAGAACATTGTTTCGCAGTGATTCGTTGATGGTTAGAGGCAGTCGCCCTCCTGGTGGTGATTTTGGAGAAGGTGGATGCCCCGCTTGTGGAGATTGTGATTCTGAGGTGGTATTAGAAGAACAAGGAAGGGGTTGCGATGATTGCGATCCCAGGTCGTCAATATTAGGAGGAGAAGCTGGCAATTTTGATGGCAGCAGTGATGTTATGAGGTGCAAGAGTCGGTACAGAGATTCTGCAACCCAAAGAGAGAAATGAAAAAATAAATCAGACTTCATTGGCACATAGACTTACATGAAATAAACACGTGGAAATTTAATTATCAACAAAACTTGCATGATAAACCTGAATAAAACAGACTTAATACCATCAGGTTGTATTAATTGGTAAGGAGCTTGGATGAGATAAGAGATTCAGATACAAAGTAGTATAAGATTTCTTACCCATGATCTTCATCTTCATTCCACCAATCTTGATCTTTCCTGAGCATCAACAAGAAGAAAACCAATAACAAAGAATATCAGAGATTAATGACGGTCATCGTAGAAAAAGCGGCAAATGTAAAAAAGAAACGATGGAACGGCAGAAACAAAGGATCACTAACCCATAATTGTAGAGCAACCTAGACACGCAGTAAGAGAGTTGAAGTAGAGAAGACAACAAGTGAAGCTATTGCTTGTAGATGACGGATATTTATAGCGCGTTTTTTTTTTTTGACGTACACGGGTTGAGTGGGCCCACTTACACTGTAGATATTTTGAATTCATGTCTTCTCTCAAAGGCGTCACTCCCTAGATAGGCGTCACTCCCTAGATCTTAGAGAAAAACTTTTCAACGCAAGAAAAAACTTTTGAGGGCACTACACGCGCACCATTCATGTCTTCTCTCAAAGGCCTCACTCCCTAGGTCTTAGAGAAAAACTTTTCAACGCAAGAAAAAACTTTTGAGGACGCACTATTTATGTCTTCTCTCAAAGGCCTCACTCCCTGGGTTTCAGAGAAAAAGTTTCAACGCAAGAAAAAACTTTTGATTAGAAACGGGTTTTTTTAGAAACGGGTTTTTTTGAGATTCAACCAGCTAGGCCCTAAAAACCTTTTCTCAACAGTTTCTACACATGAAAAAACTTACGAGGGAACAACACGCGCACCATTCATGTCTTCTCTCAAAGGTCTCACTCCCTGGGTCTCAGAGAAAAACTTTTTAACGCAAGAAAAAACTTTTGAGGGCACTACACGCGCACCATTCATGTCTTCTCTCAAAGGCCTCACTCCCTGGGTCTTAGAGAAAAACTTTTCAACGCAAGAAAAAACTTTTGAGGGCGCACTGTTCATGTCTTCTCTCAAAGGCCTCACTCCCTGGGTTTCAAAGAAAAAGTTTCAACGCAAGAAAAAACTTTTGATTAGAAACGGGTTTTTTTAATAACGATTAGAACGAGTTTTTTTTGGAAACGGGTTTTTTTGAGATACTTAAATTATGTATACTCATTTGTTTCTTGTATACTCTGTGCTTATCAATTCTGTATAAAATTATGCAACTGGTTTCTCCATCATGAAGAAGAAGAAAAGAAGTTAAAATCTATTGATCCCATTTATTTTTTCATGACAGAACAAAGTTATAAATAGATAGCAAAGATAAAAAACAGTCTAGTTCATGACTGGGTGTTTGTTTGGATTGGTGAGTTCAAGACGAACTTCATCTTTCTTGTGGCGCTGCAATGAACTTTATCTTCATGAAACAAGAAATACCAGATGAGAAGAAAGAAGAAAAGGGGAGGAAATAAAGAAGAAGATAAAACGCTGATGTTTCTTGAGTTCATGACTTGTTTTGTAGGTGCAGTCTAGTGCTGCGCTGCAGCCTTGAGAACACCTTAATAATCCAGAGCTTTTCAGCATTGAAGAACTCCTACACCTCAGATTTGTTTCCATTATTTATTTATAGATAAGCTGACCATCTCCTTGTCAGCATTTGAAGCAGGTCCCAGTATGGCTTTCGATTCTCCAGTTTCCTGTTAAGAGACAATCAAGAAAGCTATATAATATACTACAATGTTTAATCTGGGCTCAATTATAGGATAAATTTGATGTTAAGAAATGCACCTTTTCATCAGTCTCACATATTTCCACTAAGTCACCCACTGGGCTAAGCATATTCCATCCCAAGATATTATTTGGATTTGAACCATCAGCATTTGAAGCTGATGGAGAGTTGCCAGAATTAGGCATCAGTGTGATATCAGACATCTCAGCAGCGGTAACTTCAGAAACAACATCAGCCACATTTAAATCCATTCCACAAACTATCCATGAATTCCTACAGCTCTTCTGCAAGGCAGATAGTATTTTATTCACCAAAAGTTGTTTTTCTGAAATTTCTCTCATTTTTGAAGGGAGAAAAAATTCTAACATGTAATCCATACTGCTCCTGCAAGTGCTTCTTAGCTTGATTGCAACAGCACCATGAAGGCCAAACTCCCATGCTTCATAAACAAATGGATAATCAGCTGGATCGAGTTCAGAGACATCGGGGACAAAATAAATATCTGATAGAAGGGCTTTTCCAGCAACACCTTGCCCTTCCTCAATATCAAATTCTGCACATATCTCAACAAATTCTGTTGCTCCTAAATCATTGACGTAGCAAGCAGTATCCTCAACGCGTAGAACGTTTTTTCCCTCATAATTTTTGGCAGGATCTCTGCCATCCGATATCCATGTTAGTGCCAGGGGCAGCTTATATACATGACACACATATTCCAATATGTCAAATATCTCAGCTGAAGCAGCAATCTCATTGATTGAGGGGCACTGCAAAAACCGTAGAAGCAATCTCATTCATCGAGGAGAATTGTAAGAATTGTAGCAGGATATAACAGAATTTAGAAAAATTAAGAGACAATCAAACTCTTTATGTATGAAAGAAATACTAAAGAATTGAGTATCCTATTAATTTCCCCAGACATCTATATAAACAAATAGCAATCTGATAAAAAGCATGCAGGAAAATACAGGACGGGGTACCTCTGAAGACCACACATTTCCTTCTCTCATGATAGTAGGATCACCTTCTTCCTCGCATTTATTTTGTATTATGCTAAGATCATTGAACTCTAGACCTAACAACATGGATTCTGGACTGCCCACGTTCTCCTTGTTGTCCGATCCTGCATGATTAGCATTTCACCATGTTATAGACTAATATATAATCATTCTTGAACTCTTATTTAATAGTTTAAGCTTTATGAATTGAGATATTTCAGAGTCTATTTCAGAGTTTTAATGGTCAAATAATTACAAGTAAACCTCACATTCCCTCTAATTAAATTAATAAAATACGCAAAATACAAGGACAAAGAGCTTTACAGGATTGTGAGAGAAGACCTTCCTCAATACACATGAATGAATAGTTGCTAACCTCAAATATATTTTTCCAACTGACATTTATATAATTGCGTTAATTTGTAGTGAAAAATAACCAATAGTAATAATCATCATAGTAAAGAAATATGGGTGTTTGATATCATTTTTTCGAAACAAAAAAAAAATGTTTCGTATTTCTTGTTTTAAGAGAAACAAAGAGTGGAATGAGATTGTTCAGTACCTCCATCAGACTGAGCAAGTTCGGGTTTCCATGCTGATGTGATAACTAGAGGGACAGTGTATCGACGTAGGAAGGGACATCCATTCTTGCCTTCTATAGTGTATTGAGTCAAGTCACTGAAAAGAAAACCCCTTATATGATTGAACCACTGGCGAACAGGATGAAATCCTGAACGACGCAGCTGATCTCGCCACCAAGCCTGTGTTTCATGCCTCTCAGCATGCTGGATGTCCTCTCGCGCCACCACATTAGTGATCTGCCGCCTAAAATCCATCTCCCACGATATCTTGTTTTCGAGATCATATTCGGTCGTATCTTTCTCTATGGAGTCAAATACGCTGGAGTAGTATGGGAATGATTGGGCAAGTCGGTCCAAGATATCAGGACTGTTGTGGTTGGCTTCCTGTTCCACAATTACCATGATTTCTGGTCTGAGTTCCTTCAGTTTTGACAAAACCTTCTCGAGTGCACCGGGCACTAAGATCAATTTGTGAAGTTCAAACTCCCATTTCACAACTATCGCCTCGTCCTCGCTTGTTCTTTTGAGATTGAGAGTGGATTCAACAATACCTGCTGCAGTATTGGCAAATACATGGTCTAATTTGAAATCTGTCAGGCGAAGTGTTTTAGCCTCTGCAGCTAGGACGCGATCCATTTCTTGGAGGTACTCTTCGTTGTTTGACAGTTTAGGTCTGATATTTGTTACTTGGAAAGACAGTCCACTGCCTACCTGCTTCACTAGATCACGCATCAAATCTCGAATCATCATATTGAATTCCATATTAGAGAAGTTGATAACATGGACTTTCTTTTTTCCAACAACGGCATCAAGGATGGAATGGTGGCTGCTTTTCTATGCAAACCATACGAAAGGAAGAAATCGCCAGCACCTGATGTAATATGAATCCGTGGAAGGTGCTAATGGAGTAGGATTTCGAGGATACAGTTTGTAGAGTCTCCGAATGAGCGCTTCAGCATAGAATCTGACAAGTTTTCTTGTTGCTGTGCTGGTATTCGCATCATTTAGGCGTTTAATCTCCTTGAAAACTGTCTCTGCAAGATTCAGATCACCATCTTCAATCGCCTTAGCAGAGTCTAACAGTTTGTTGAGAAGAAGAGTGGCCATTTTGAGCAACAAAGCAATAAAAAATGACTCTCAATGAACTGAATGACTTTACTCTAGTAGATGGGCGATGATCATGGGAAACAAGTGACCATTTTAAGCAGAGAAGATCAGCCCAAAAATGTCATTCTAGATATCAATTTCCATTTTCTATTCAGCAGTTGCTTCCTTGAAATTTCCATATCAATTTGTTATTTGGATTCGATAGCTTACTTTAAGAAGCTAACAGAAGAAGATCAAGACCTAAAACGTATTAGGTAGTTAATCATTTTCTTAGAGTCTTAAATAAGATAGAAAGAGAAAAACAAAGGTTAGGTGAAGGCATGTTACGTTATCTTAGCATGCGTAGCAAATAATAAAAAAGAAGGATTCTGACTGGTTCTACAAAATTATATGGGGAAATCGCACTGATTCTTCTTCATGGCAATTTTTTTTTGAGTACCTTGCTTGAGTCTCTTTTCATTGACTCAGTCAGCCGGGGCTTCTTCCAATTCAAGGCCGCAAGAATGAAAATATGATCCTGTCAGTTGAAGAGACACTAAACTCAAAATTAATCAAACTGAAAGATTTTTCTAAATTATTAAATAATTTTTTTTATAATATTTTTTTAATAAATCAGATTTTATAAACAACCTGTAATCCAAAAAATAAAAAACTAGAAGAAAAGGTGAAAACACTATTCACCTAAACCCATTGCATTTTAGACGGAACAATGTTTTTACCTTCAATAATAGGCTAATGGTTGATGATAGAATCATCTTTGCAATGGGAATATCTCGGTATTTTTTTTAATTGATTAGAGACAGAATGAGTATTTTATTTTCTGATAATATAATAAATTTACATCATATTATCCTTAAAAGAAACAAAACTACGATTGCTGATTTTTTCCTTATCTACTTTAAACATAAACATGGATTCAAAAGGTGTTATATATGTCTAAAAATAAAAAAGGGATGTTGTTGCTTCCAAAAAGAAGTTTAGTTTCCGATCTAAGATTGGAAGAAGCAGCACGGGGCAAGGGTCATTTAAACTAGGCATGAACTAAAGGGGATGGCATCCTGACGTCCACCTTTGACAGAGGAAGAGTAACTCTCTTTGCAGGAATCATTCTCCTGCCATTACTAAAGGCTACCTCAAACCCTCGTGGATGACGTTCCTAGAACTTTATATGCGGAGGACATCGAGTTTGTTTCTCGTCTATAGCTAAGAGATTACATAGCTTAGATGTTTGATCAAGCTAGGTGTATCAGCCAAAAGACCTTGGACTTACAACCCCTCCCCCTTTTACATGTATATGATGAGGTATTCCTTTCCTCTTCAAGGATTCACGAGAGAAATGTTTAGATATTACCAACTAGATCTAGACTAGTTGTATCCTAATAAGCAGATCACTTCATCCGTCTTTAATAAATTTTATAGGCTCATCAGGATTGAACTTACAATCAATAGTTTTAGAAATTATTATTATTTAGTTGCTCGCATTAATGATAACAATAATATAAGTTGGTTTTTCACCTTCACTAACAGATCAATAGAAACCATGTAGGGAACTTTATGTGAAAAGCCTATGCATATCAAAAAATGATGGGGAAAATAGTTGACAATAAGATATGGTAAATCAGTAAATCCTAAAGGTGGAAAGCAGTAAATCTAGGGTTGTTTTCATAACTCAAATGTTCTTTCCCATGATGCAAATAACAATCCTTGTCTAAGCTCGAATAAAAAAAAACAAAAAGAAGAAAACGAAAAGAAAAGAAAAGAAAATATAGGTGTGTGTGTTTGTAAGATATTATTAGGCCATATTATAAAGTGTGCAACACTTCCTTAGTCTTTGTTATATTTGTAGCTAAGTTTATCATTGAAATTTTTTTTTATGACTAATGATTAAAAATAAAAATTTCAGCAAGGTTTATAGAAAAGAGTTTACAAATGAAGTCTTCATCTTTTATCATGGGTAGAGGTAAGGGTTAAAAAAGTCTTTATAACCCATCATTCTTACTATTTAATTTGGGGAGGACTAAGAAGTTATGCTTTTCTAATACCATTAAAACCTCCATGTGTCAAACATAAAAAATACCTCTCACATGGCATAATAACATGGCTCAAAATGAAGCATGACAAGATTGTCAAAGCCACTTGTAATTGAGCTCAGTGTTTAGCTGAGCTAAAAAATAATAGGTTTGATAATTCGTCAAACTGATATGTATGTAGGCTATGCATTTGGTAGATCTTAAGGATACTAGGTCTAACAACTTACCAGACTTGTATATATTGAAATTTAGTTTTAATTGAACCTATAATTATTTAAATCTGATAGCTCATCAAAGAATTTGGGTTTAATATTTAATTAAGTCGAATAATATTAAGTTATTACCTTGTTTCTCATTCATTTAAATAAGAATCTAAGTAAAAATAAAAACTTTACTAATTAAGAGATTTGAGATTTTCAATCAGCTCCTTTGATAGCAAATGAGAAGATCGAGAATTGAAACAATAATGAAAAACATCGTAGTTACAGGAAAACTACAAACTTATATTATTATTATTGTTATTGTTATTATTATTACTATTAAAAAAAAGGATTTGCTGAGTAATAAATAGACACTTGAAAGAACATGGTAAGGCTTTCACCTCGCGTTCCATTTCAATACGTTGCTTGAGTCACTTTTCATTGACTTAGTCAGCTGGAGGCTTCTTCCACTTAAAAGAATGAAAATATGATCTTGTGAATTTATTAAATAATTTTATTTAATAATTTAGTTATAATTATTAAACTCAAAATTAATCAAATCCAAAGATTTTTCCAATTTATTAAATAATTTAGTTATAATTTTTTTTTTTAAAAAATCAGATTTTAGAAATGAAAAACTACTCGCAAAAAAAAAACCTGAAAAAAAAGATGAAAATATTGTTCACTTATAGACATTGAAAAGAGTGTTTTCACTTTCTTGCTTTTTGAAAAAGAAAAACTGATAGGCTGATGGTTGAAAATAAGTTCATCTTTGCAATGAAAACATTTTGATATTTTTACATTAACTAGGGATAAAACAGGTATTTCATATTCTAATAGTATAATAAATTTACATCACTACTCTTGAAAAATAAATTATTAAGCTCACATTAAGGATTGCTTTTGTATTTATATATAAAATATGGATAAAAATAATTTGTTTACCCTTAAAATAAAAAACAATTTTAACTAACTTTCGGTAGCCTTTTTGTATTTTAATTAACTTCGTCAAAGTATTGCCACACCTCAGATGTCCTCCTTCGTTTGTTTCTACCGCTTGCATTCAAACGAGAACTATCCCTGCCGACCTCGTTATCAGGGCTTGGAGCTGCAGGTACAAATGCAGAATCTTGTTCCTCAACTTCCTGTCAGTTAATAGCCAAGTAGTAAGACAGTGACCACATGAAAACCAATCAGCGCTGCAAGAACAGCAAATGTAAGGTGTTGAGCACCTACCTGGCCACGAGCCTCCTGTATTTCCAAACCATCACTTGCCGGGTTAGAAATATTGCATAATTTCCTGACTTCACTTGAATTTAAATTGTAATTGCTGTCTGAAATACCTGCTGGTCTGACTTTACTTATCCCAACTTCCTCTATCCAAACTTCAGAGCTAAAATTAGCCCCACTTAATTCCTCGGAGTAGTCTTTCCATGACTTCCAGGGGTTCTTTTGCAAGGTAGATGTGATTTCATTTGAAGCTGCTCCACATGTAGGATTTTGTTCTCTGATTTCCTATGATTAGAAAACCAAGCTGAGGAAAGATATCTAATCGACTACATGTAAGAGAACTGTCGAGATGAAAGTCGATTTGTTAAGCTGAAGAAGAGTAAATATATGCATCATATTAAAAATTTTGTTCCTCAACCTAAGATTCTGAACATGCATGACGCAATGGCATGTTCTACAATGCATTCAAAAAATTTCAAAGCTATTGATCTTACCATGCCTTTTAAAATATGTCCCTTTCTTTCCAAAACGATATTTATTCTTTTAAAAAAGTTGTCCTTAATTAGGACACTTGATCTTTCATTAATTACTGGGTAGAAATAGAACACACGTTTAAAAATTATTACGAGTTCAGCAACTGGGATTCACTTCTTTCTAAGTGTTTTAATTTATCGAAAAAACCTGAAGGTAGTTATTAATTAAATCCTTCATTGTCTAAGCATCAATTATGGATTAATTGCAATCCGTTGGAGTTTGTTTTTGCTTGACGTGTTAGTTCTGTTTGGTTGTATGGTAATGTATGTTTGAAACTATAATTTATTTTAATTATAATTTTAAAAGTGTTTAATTAATTGATATATATATATATATATATATGTTATAGTTTTATATTGATTTCACTGAAAACTCTTTTTAAAAATATTTGTTATAAAAAAACTATAATTTATAACTTTTTTTAAAACTTACATTTTCAAATCATAACTACAAAAATTATCACAATACTAAACGTAACTTATAAATATTTTTAAAAAATAATTTTTCGTTTATATTATCCAAAAACAAGAAAAAAAACTTAATTCAAAAAAAATTCAAAATTTTTTCAGACCGCCAAAAACCCATAACCATTTCAATATCACAAAATATTAAGATGGGCCTTCAACCTTTGATGGGGTATATTTATTGGCTAAGAATGGATTTGATTGAACAATTTGATGGAGTCGGCCTACAGAGGCTTTATGTTGGGCCTCTGTCTCTGATTTGGATTAATTAATCTTCTTGGAAGAATTAAGTAACGCTGGCAAAACCCAATGATCGACAAATCTATTAATTGCTAGGTGCAATGGTGTTCATAAATAATTTAATATATTGAATTATAGCTTCTGCAATGTCTATAAATTCGTGTCCAGCATGTAAATAACTCCCTTTCCCTTGTTACTAATTTTCGGAACCATAATATGCTGCGTTTTGATCAAGAAAATGTTGTATTTATCAGCTTATTGAAGCTCCATTGTTTGTCCTTTATATTTAATGATGTATTTTTATCTTTAACATTTTCTTTTTAAATTAGGCTTAGAAGATATTGTTTTTTTGTTTAATAACGCATAGAGTTGAACCTATTGTTTAGAAGTCCATGGGTCTTTACAAAAACTAAGATCCTTCTATTTTTGTTCATTTGAAAAGAAAGTGCCATACTTCCGTTATGCTCAATTCTTCGTAATAAGCATAAATGCATGAACTATCCAGCCACTTTTTAATTAGGGGGTTTTATTAGTAAAATATTAATAGTAGTGCTCTTCCTAGAAAGTGTTATAATTAGATAAAATAAATCAACTCACTCGATCTGCCCGCCATCTTAATTATATTCACCAGAAAAAAAAAAGAATAAAAAAGTAATGTCAACGTCTAAAATAAAAAATTAAAAAGAAATGCCTAGACAGAGAGACCTGGAGAGTTTAAAGCAAAAATTAAAAAGAAATGTACTAAAAAATAATCGAGCTGAATTGATTGTTGACAGAGTTAATCTGCTTTTATTGATATTAATACAACGTTGGACAGTGGAAGTAATGACAGATAACCATCAAATTTTGCATTTCAGAACTACCTAGAGGCAAGTGCAGATAGCAATAGTGATCAACGACATGATGTAGACTGCCCATATAGCACATTTGATGCCAATGGGGAATGGAGTTGCCATGGCGAAGAAAAACGTTGTGGCCGCTAGGAAGAACGCAACTTTCTCCAGCACCTTGGATGCAGTCGGAATCTTTTTTCCAATAAACGGTGAGACGAATAGAGAAGCAAAGATAGCTACAGCAGCCAAGGATATCAAAATGATGGGGTAGTGGGTTTCAGATTCAGCAGCCTGTTTGTACTGAATTGTGATTTGAATTGCTGCTGTGAATTGTGATTTGAATTGCTGCTGTGAAGCACAAAGTCAGGAGTGTCTTCCTTAATTCCGTTTCCAAGTCCGGCTTCGTGTCAAGATTGTTTCGCTGTGATTCTGGAGAAGGTGGAGGTTGCGATTCTAGATCGTCAATATTACGAGGAGAAGCTGGCAGTATTGATGAAAGCAGTGATGTTATGAGGTGCAAGAGTTGGAGCAGAAATTCTACAACCCAAAGAGAGAAATGATAAAAACAATCAGACTTAATTGGCACATAGCTAGATACACTTACATGAAATAAATACGTGGAAATTTAATCATCAACAAAACTTGCATAATAAACCTGAATAAATCAGACTTAATACCATCAGGTGGTTGTATTGGTGAGGTTGGATCATGAGATAAGAAATTCAGATACAAATTACGTAGTATGAGATTTCTTACCCATGATGTTCATCTTGATTCCACCAATCTTGATCTTTCCTGACCATCAACAAGAAGAAAACAAAGATAGAGATTCACTGAAATTAACGACGGAGGAGTACGTTGCCGCTCGGCTTGGAACTTGAAGTATGCTTCGACTGAAACAATGAAAGACAAAGATTCACTGAAATGCCCTTTTATCAACAGAATATTTCATCAGTCAATTCCACTCATTTCCCTGCATGACGTGAACTTTCTGGAATTAGAATCGGTCGGTTTGGTCTTCCGCAGATGATTCAGCGGTTAAGTCTACATACAGCTGCAGAGAATTCAAAGCTAGTGACTTGGGCCCACAGGGACGAAATATTTTAGCTGTGTTTTCCTTGTTCAGTCCTCTGTCCTTCAATTCAACCATCATCCCGAAAAATGACACTATTGGGCTCTATTCTCTGCTCAAAAGAGCTTAATTGAACACTGGAAAACAATGGCTCACCTCACCTCACCTCCTTCAAGGTCCAAAACGAGCGGCAACGTACTCCTCCGTCATTAATTTCAGATTTTTTTTTTAATAATCATCGAGAATATATTAAAAAGATTATAAATTTAATAACAAAAAAATACAAGGGATATAAGAAAAAAAAATTAATTTACTACAATAAATAACAGAAGACTATCTAAGATTTCTTATTACACCATAATTTAATACTAAAAAATTAATTTACTACAATAAATAACAGTGTTGTGCCCTTAGCTTTCTGTGAAATTTGTACAAAAATAATGTGGTTTGACTAAAAAGGTTACCTGTTTGCATAAAAAAAACAAAAAACTTCTCAGCCTTGTAACCCGTCGATTCAGGCTTGAGTTAGGTAGGATCAGAAAAAAATATTGTTTGTATTTTTAAATAACAACATTATGATTTTTTAAGAAAAAAATAAATTAGTTGGATAAACTTAAATTAACATGTTTTACTCAAGATCCAAGCCTCGAAACATACCCAGATATTATAACTATATTAAGAGTCTACAGCATCATAAATATCACAACAACAGGGTAGCTATGGTTTTGATTGATACACAGAGAAATGAAGCTGAAGCTGCAAGTTAGATTTTGGATCATACTATTTACAAATAAAAAATAAAACTTTATTATTATATAGTTATATCATAATTAATTCTGTGAAAGAATTAAAAATAAAAAAACAAAAATAAATTAAACATTTAAATCATTATTTTGTAATTTGATTGTTGTATTTTTTTTTGTATTTTAATCCTTTTATTTGATTATTTTTTGAATTTACAGATGTAAGATTTTAGCGTGCCGAGAGTTTTAGATCAGGAATTGAGGTTTTACTCAATCATGATCCTTAGATTTTTCGTTAAGCTTTTGATCAGGAATTTATAGATGTAAGATAATGAAAATAATGAATTTAGTTAAAGAAATTGATGGGTCAGCTCTGAAAAATAGCTCTAAACATTAGCTTGGTGGGTCAACTCTCAGGTCATCATGTTAATATTTTTTATTAAAATAATATCATTTTATTTTATTTTTAGATTATTGATATTAACCCAATTAAATAAACCATGTCAAGTTAAGTTTAAAATTAATGTCATCTTTAGATATACTTAAGAAAATCATAAGTTTCTTTGATTGTAAAATCAGGAAACCAGGAGAAGGTAGAAAATTGGTATTCCGTGTTGCCATTCAAACTAGGAGGCTACTTTCTCACCTTATTGAAAAGTGCATTATTGTGCGCGTTGAGTCATAATCAGAAAAGGTGCATTATCCTGTCTTTTCCACGAAGCTTCATCAATTTGTGATGAACCGCCTCGATATTCTCACTTGTCGTTTGAACATGCCTTAGCATTCCAAATTCCTCATCTTCTATGTTTTGTGTTCAGCTTTATGGATTTGATCTGGACCGCTTGTCTTCCGGAAGATTTAAATTTTCCGAGGAAAGTAAAAGAAAAAATCAATTTTTTTTAATATTTTATAACATGATGTTGTTTTGATTATTTAAAATAAAAATTAAATTAAATCTCTTTATTTATAAGATGAATCTTATCTTATCTTGAATTCACACTTGTATTTTAAAACTATGATTTGAACACTCAAATACTAAATCTGATAAGATTGATTTAGACTGGTATGGCTAAAGAAATAATTTAACATTGGACAGGTGTTGATCAAAAACTTTTTTCTTTCTGCTTTTTCAAGGATTTTAAGTGTCTTCTGAAGGTATTTCTAGTTATTCCTATTTTTTCAATACCTTTTCTTTTAATAATTTAATATTGAAATTTTATCTTAATGCACATAAAAATAATTAAAATATTAAAGAGTTAAGCCCTCTGCTTGATGTAAAAAAACACTGCCACTCATTGCTCTCTAATAATTTTATTTTAATCTTATCATATAAAGTAAATTACCTTTTTAACCATGCCCATCTAAAACAATCTTATCAGGTTTAGTATTTGAGTGCTCAAATCATAGTTTTAAAATTTAATACAAGTATGAACTCAACATAAGATAAGATTCATCTTATAAATAAGAAGATTTAATTTATTTTTTATTTTAAATAATTAAAACAACATCATGTTATAAAATATATAAAAAAATTTGATTGAATTTAACTATGTGTGACTGTGTTTATGTTTGATTAAGTTTGTTGATTTTTAAGTTTTTAATCTAATTTCACATGTTATATATAAATTGATTTCTAAAATCAAATATTTTTACAAATCAACTTATAATTTAAACAACATTGTGTGGAACAAGTGAAAAGGCCAGCATGAACCAAAAGGTCAGTATTCAAATTCTGTAGGATATAATTTGTTTCATTTTCATATGTCACAATTCATAAATAAATTTATCCAGCCACTTTTTAGATTGTTTTATTAGTAGAATATTAATAGCAAATTATTGGCTTGCTTTCCTTCTAGAATTTTTGGCTTGCTTTCCTTCTAGAATTATTGGCTTGCAGGATGATTTGAAAAGTGCAGGATAATCTTGTGGTGGTTCGAAAATTCTGAAAGGAAAGCAAGCCAATAATTTGGTTTGAGTCCTGGATTGAAGGTTACTTGGAGAACTGGGAGTGTCAATTTGTCAACAACCAGCCATCATACCATCTCCATAACCCTCTTGCTATATCCAAAACTTAATTATCTGTTATCCACCTGATTTATTGTCAATTGTCAAGGTTCCAAAACTTTGACAATTTCACTTTTCAAATTATCCTGCACTTTTCAAATTATTCTGCACTTTTCAAAGTTCCAAAACTTTGACTACTGACAATAGATCAGGTGGATAACAAGATAATTAAGTTTTGGATATAGCAAGAGGGTGATGAAGATGGTATGATGGCTGGTTGGTAAGGGACAGGATAGGTAATAAATATCACACCATCGATATGCAATTGCTTCCCTTGTTATCTTCTCTACTTCCTACAACTCTCTTACTGTTTCTCAGCGTGTCTCGGTTCCTCTAAAATCATGGGCAAGTGATCGTTTCTTTTTTACATTTCCCACTTTCTTCTACGTACGATATGACCGTCATTAATTTCTGATATTCTTTTTTCTTTGTTTTCTTCTTGTTGATGCTCAGGAAAGATAAAGATTGGTGCAATCAAGATGAAGATCGTGGGTAAGAAATTTTATACTACTTTGTATTTGAATTTCTTATCTCATGATCCAACCTTACCAATACAACCACCTGATGGTATTAAGTCTGATTTATTCAGGTTTATTATGCAAGTTTTGTTGATAATTAAATTTCCACGTCTTTATTTCATGTAAGTGTATCTATGTGCCAATTAAGTCTGATTTATTTTATCATTAATTTCTCTCTATGGGTTGCAGAATCTCTGTCCCAACTCTTGCACCTCATAACATCACGCCTGCCATCAAAACTGCGAGCTTCTCCTCCTAATATTGACGACCTGGAATCGCAATCATTGCAACCCCAACCCTCTTCTTCTAATACCACCTCAGAATCACAATCACCAACAGGAAATATAAGTTTAATTATAATTTTTAAGTTTTTAATATAATTTTACATGTTTTATATAAATTGGTTTCTAAAATCGTATACTTTCACAAGTTAACTCACAATTCAATTTTACAAGTCAACTTATAATTTCAACAACATTGCATGGAAAAAGTGAAAAGGCTAGCATGAACCAAAAAGGGTCAGTATTCAAATTCTGTAGGATATATAAGTTTCGTTTTCATGTATCACAATTCACAAATAGATTTATCCAGCCACTTTTTAGGTTGTTTTAGTAGTAGAATATTAATATTGGTACTCTTCCTAGAAAGAGTGATAATTAGATAAAATAAATTAACTCACTCGATCTTCGATTTATTATCCATTCACCATCTTAATTATATTCACCAAAAAAGTGAAAAACAAGAATAAGTATTGGGAACGTCTGAAATCTTGACGAAGAAATAACAAGCTATCATATTCAAAAAAATGAAAATGCCTAGACAGAGAGACCTGGAGAGTTTAAAGCAAAAATTAAAAATAAATGCACTGAATAATAATCGAGCTGAATTGATAGTTGACAGAGTTGTGGTTTTATTTATATTTAATACAACCAAGGACGGACCGTGGAAGTTACGGCACTATTAACTGTCAAATTTTGCATTTCAGAACCACCTAGAGGCAAGTGCAGAAGGCAACAGTGATCAACGACATGATGTAGACTAGTCAAATTGTTGGATGACCTGGCTAAGGTGCCATTTAATATATAATCAGGCATGCATCGTCCACAAAGGTCAAGTTGTAGCACCTCTTGGTTTCAATGGAGGATTTAATGGTCATCACAGTAGCTTTCATGGTTCCACTGGTGGATACTTTGGCAATCGGGGGTCTAATTTTAAGGGTCATGGCAGAGGACGTCATCATTATCAATTTAATCCACGTCCTTATCAGGTTCCACCTACGTCAGTCTTGGTTTTGCTAGAAGAGTAGCATCACCCTATTTTAGTCCAAAATAATAGCCGTTTGCATTGATTTGATGAAGGAATAAAAGAGTAGCATTTAACCAAATATTTCTACAAAGGCTACTAATTCAATTCTGTATATTCCAGAGAGACTTGTTTTACCCAGCCAAAAATGATGTCTGTACACTTTTTTCTCACTAAACAAGGGAGTTTTTGAAGGAGTTGAATTTTCAAGATTCGTATTAGAGTATTAGACCACTTGCTCATTAATCATTGGTTGGTTAAGATGTAAACAATAATATTTGTGTCTTAGAGGTTTACATCCAGTATGATTTCTTGTTCTTTGTTGAATCTGCAGATATATAGTTTCATTGATATTTCTCCCACTAATTAAGCCATCTATAATTTAGATCTCTTCTGCAAATTAAGTCCAATCAATGTCTTGAAAAGCCAAGAATATAGAGTTCAGTAAGTTAACTTCTCATATTATGAGAATCAGTAAAAAAATCAGTAGAGATATAAATCTTGGGATCTGTTGCAATAATAAAGGGATTGATTTTTTATTAATTTTCGTTCGATCTTCATGTATCATTCATTATAAATATTATTTTTATAGCAATGCCATATACATGTTTGATTCCAAGTTCGCTCAAGAACAGGTTCTGAAACTTGACATCAGGACTGATGAACAAATAGTGGAAAGACAAGTAATTATCGCGGTTCATCTAGCCCACTCTACGGACGAAGAAGCTAAAATGAATGACTGTATATGGTATTGCTATAAAAAATAATATTTATAATGAATGATACATGAAGATCGAACGAAAATTAATAAAAAATCAATTCTCTAAGGTACATCATCTTAAGACTAGTACTACCAAGAAAATTGGCAAAATGAGCTTCATTGCTTTAAAAATTTGAAATTGTCTGCATTTCATAAAAGGTGATCAAGGCACGGGTATTAGCTGATTTTTTTATCGACAATTCTATTTTTGATGAATGAAAGTTCTCTAAAAACTTGTCTGATGAAAATGTTTTGTTCATTGAAATATCAAAATCATGAAAAATATTATTTGTTAATGCAACACGACAAAATAGAGCTGGAGTTGGGGTAATCTTTATCATATATGAAGGAGAGATCTTGTTGTTTGCCTTATCATTGACTAAATGCTATTCCAATAACATGGCTAAATATCAAGCTTTGATTTATGGGTTGGACATAACAGTGAATATAATGATGCCTCTTCTTAAATTATTTAGAGATTCTCAATTAGTCTTTAAACAACTCCTCTAACTTTATGAAGTTAAGAAGTTAAAACTCGTTCTATATCACAAGTATGCACTAAAACTAATGATATTACTTGATTGTAACACTTTATAACATGTACCGTAGAAAGAAATGAGCAAGTTGATGCCTTAATAAATCTAGCGTCAACATTAGCATCATGAAAATAAAAGTTTTTGTATGCCAAAGATGGGTTATTCCACAAATAATTCATGTTGGAGAAGAGAAAGAACAAGTGAGTGTGGTTTCTGTTTTTGAGATTGAAAAAGATGACTAATGCTGGCCGCTTATCGATTATTTGAGCATGATAAATTACCTAAAAGCCTTATTAAATTGAAATAGATTTATTACCGTACAACAAAATATTCCTACTGTATTTATTTTTGCTTTTGTATTCATTTCATAGTTTATTGAAAAAAAGATTCCTTTTACATCCAGAGAGCATTGGAGGAAATTGCATTCTTCCTAGCAGCCATAACATTTTCCTTTGCCATAGCAGTTCCATTTCCTCTTAGCATCAAATGTGTTATATGGGTAGTCTATATCATGTTGTTGATCATTATTGCCATCCGCAATTGCCTCTCAGTGGTTGTAGTTGTTATTTTCAAATGTAATATTTCTCTTATTGAAAATTTGTGTGATCAAAGTGAAACTGTCATAGCTTTCATGATCTTAAATTGTATTAAATATCAATAAAATCAGAATGCATGTCAATTAGAAAAGTACTTGCAAATAGGAATCTCGATTTATTAGCGAGAAAATGTTAATATGGCATGTCAAACACAATTGAAGGAGGTGAGAACTCGAAGAAGAAATTAAACAAAATTGGAAAAGGAACTTCATTCTTAGGAAATCTCTGAAATATTGTGCATACTAGATCGAAAGCAAACACAAAAAAAACAAACAAGCAAATTTACATGGTTTCCCAAATTAGGTATGTCCATGGAGACAACAAATTATATATTATTGGAGGAATGATAGAAGTCTTTTTAACACAGTACAATCCCAAAAACTAGTGTTTCATTGAATATGTCCTGCAGTAGCAATCAATATACACCAACAAAAATATCTAGCGGTATATATCGAGGACATTATATTGAAAAAAAAATAAATGAAAAAAGAGCCAAAAAGTATGATGACATGTCATTCTACATACAAAATTACTGATAGATTTAAATGTATCGATTAAATTCATTAGTAAATCCATCTATAATATTTAATTTATAACTTGATAAGTGACCCTACTCTCTTCCTTCTCCATTTCTTCTTGTTCTACTTCCTCCTCTATTTTTCTCTATAACAAACACCATAACCCCCTGTTCACTTATCAATAATTGCATAAATATTGTCATAACCCAATTTTGGGTTATTCCTCAATTTTGATCCATATTTTGATAACTTTTTAGAAAAAAATCCAAAAAATAGAGAAAAACAATGAAAATCCAAAAAATACATTTTTAAACATATTTGCATCATTTTTAGCATTTTCAACATCATCTCACAAGAATTTAAATTTTCAAAGATATTTGGAATGCGTTCAATTTTTAACGTGTTATTTTTAAAATCATTGATTTTTCTCATTGAGTTGATGTTGATATTGCTTGTTTTAAAAAAAAATACAAAAAAAATCAAAATTTACAAAAACAATAAAATTAAGGGACCAATTTTGAAATCCAAGCAACATTTTGCCTATAAATAGCAACCTTTAACACAAATAAAGAGAGGGGGGGCAATTTTGACAAAAAAAAAGAAGAGAAACCCTAAACCACAAAAAACCCTAAAGGAGTCGCCGCCTCCCTCACCCCCTCAAACCTGTCAGCTTCGCTGGACGATTTCTCACTTGTCTACCGTTGGCTCGACATGAAATTTGAGTATGTTGTGCGGCCCTATATTTACTACAACCTGACCGCAGCGATCATTCATATTTGAAACTACGAGAGAAATATTACCGTTTGAATATTTCTAGACAAACCACTCTCGGAATAGTTAGAGCCGCCGGCCTATTTCTCCATTTTTCACCGTTGGATCAACCTGAGTTTTGGATATGTGATGCGTATGGTTGTATTGCACATTCTCAACGGTGGAGATGAGATGAAACTCATCCAAAAAGGTGTTATGCGTGTTCAACAATGGCTCGCTAATCTCAGGTCAGTTTCGGTCTAACTCCGATCAAGGGAGATCCAACCGTTAACTCCGGCTGATATTTGGATATATGCTGCATGAGATGTCGGGTTATCATTTCACCGTTGGGATTTGTTATTGTTTCAATTGTTGATGAGTAATGGTCATCGGAAGCTTTGCCCAGAATCTGTCATGACTTTCGATTTGAAAACCCAAATCACAACACTCACTATCGGCGCCGGAAGACAGAGAAGAGGAAGACGGCCGATCTACTGGTTCTGCCACCTCCGGTAGTAGCGGCGCGTGGAGGAAACGCACCGCCACTGTCCACACTTCGGCACTGTTCACGGGTACTGTTCACACTGCCCTATAAGGGACTTCAATGTAATTTTTGAAGTTTTATGGACTGTTTTGTAAATTTTAAATTATTTAATGTAATTTTTATTTAGTTTTGGATTTTTATAATTGGTAATGTGGATGTAAAAAAAAAAGGAAAAGAAAAGAAAAAAGAAAAAGAAAAAGAATAAAAAAATGCATGTGTGTGTGTGTTTGTATTTGTCTTATGAATGTTTTCTTTTTATTTATGATAAAATTGCAGAGAATAAAAAAGAATTTAATATTTTGATTGTATCACGGTGTAGAAGTACAAACTTGTACGGATGTTGTATTTTTAAAATCCGATGAAAAGACAAAATTTTTAAAACTTCTTTAACACATCAAGTCCATGAAGCAGCTTATCTCAGGTAGGGTGTGTTAGGGGTGCTAATACCTTCCTTAACCACAACCGGTTCCTTACCCGCGAATCTCTAACAAGACCAGTACAACCAATTTTCCTAGTAACCTTCAATTAAATACTAGGTGGCGACTCCTAACAAATCCAACAAGATTAAATCAAATAATAACAATGAAAAATCATTAGAGCCGACGTCGCGTGGATTTTTTTGACGTGCGACAGAATGACGACTCCACTGGGGAGGTATTATTTCTAACAATATTGGGCTAAGCTTTGTGTATTTGACGTGTTTAAATTTTGGCATTTTTATTGTGTTTTATGCATACATTTTTAGAATTGTTACATGCATCACTTGTATCTATTTTGAAAGCACACACAAGCTTCTAAGTTAGGTGGGGAGCAGCGGTCTGCCTCATGACTTTCAGTCGGGGTTTAGATTTGTGAAACATCCAACTATGAGTTGAGTGTTTACTCGGTAATGGCGTTCACACGGTGCCCTAACCATTCTTTGGAGACCCCTATACTGCCTTCACGAAAGGTGGTCACTAGGCAGTTCATAGACCCTTTTGAGACCAGGTAGAAAACCTACCCATGTTCACATAATGAATAGTACCTATCCTTAGGTTGTATGTGCTATCATTTATTTGCATCGGGGTGAACCCTTCTTGAAACGTCTTAAACTCAAGACTTGTGGGTGACAGAATGATCGTCGCTCCGAAAATTTTCATTGTAGAGTTTTGGCAAGAATCAAGATTCTTGTTTCATCATGCAAAAGATACGATCATCTGTCACCCCTTGAAGGGCGAGTTCATCATATAGATTTCATGTTCATACATTTGTCATGTATGCACCAAAATAAAAATGGGTCCCCTACGAGTCTGCAACACCTAATTTTGAGCAAAAAAAAATGGAGATGAAAAGCATGCTCATTGTAACATCTATTTTCAAGAAGAGTTGAAGTCTCTGAACAAAAGCTTGACTCATCTCTAGCTTATTTGAGCAAATATTGAAAAACATCTCTAGGGAAGTTCATTCCAACTAACCTATCATCTTTGTTCGAACCCCAACAATGACTTAACCTGAAGAAGTTGGGGGCCAACACAGTCAAGAGCCCCAGCACAGTACAACATTTCCATAAAAGCTTTTGTGGGAAAGCTGACCAAAGAGGAATTGCATCACCATTGCAAAATGGAGCCTGTTCTTGCTCTATCCAATAAAATACCTCTACTCGATCATGCCTGTAAAAACTTCTTGATTTTTTCACCCTATTCTAGTTTTTATTGGTAATTTGGCTCAAAATTCCACAAGACTTTCCCTGTCCACTGAGCCTTACTTGTTAATAAGATAATGTGTTTTCTTGAATTCATGGCATGCCTTCATTTTTGTTGTTGTTTCATGCAAATAACACATTGAACATAACCTCTGAACATGAGACCATTGCGCCATGAATCTTTAGACGTGTTTTCCCTTTCTTCCAAAACCATGCATATTTTCACAAGGATTTTTTGGGAAATCAAAGTTTAGTACAAAAACAGAAATCATATTGGTGTTTTTCTGAAACAAACAAGTTCTAGAAATTCAAGAGATTCCTTAGAGAGGTAACCATACACAAAAAAAAATGATGAAAAAAACAAAAATACACAATGAAGTGACTCCATAAGTTGAGTTTTATTCGCATGAATAATGAGAAATCACTTTACATACTCGCATGAAAGCAAGACTTACCGATCCTAAATGTATGCATTTGAGAAGAAGAAAGGTCATCTTTGACAATCCTTTCACAAGGCTGAAATATATCATTTGCAGTCCCCTTTTAAGCCTAATAGATTTTTCTTGAAAAATAACCTTGATTAGGATCACACCCTACACTGGGGGGCAAGTGCGAAAAAAATCTTTAACAATTGAAAGTGCCCAAATAACTCTTGGGGGCATGAAAAAGACCTCGACGATTGAAAGTGCCCAAACAATACTGGGGGGCATAAAAGAAAATTCTCAATCATCGAAGGTGCCCATACAAAGCTGGGGGGGCATAAAAAAAAATCCAAAGGATCCAAAAATTTTGAGTATATATAAAAAAAGAGTTAATGCAATGATGCTCAAAACCAAATGAGAAAACAAGAACAAAGAGAAAGAGCCCAAACCCTACACTGGGGGGCACCGTGGACCATTTTACAAATCAATTCCAAGGTCCAGAAATGTATGAACAAAAAGTTTGGGATATAAGCACTAGTGACTGTTAGTCTTAAAGTCCCTTAAACACCTTTTGAGCCTACAAATATCCTTTTTTTCATAACCAATAGCCCAAGCCTACATTACGTGCCTAATCAAGCCCTTTCTAATCAAAGACAAGCAATCTAGATTAGTAGGCAGTGCTTTCTCATGCTGAAGAAAATCATTATTCATGCAAATAAAATGAATGCTTTGAACAACGATTCTCAATAACCCTCAAATTGAAATTTAAACTTTTTGTGACCAACCAGATGTCACTTTGTGTTCTTCACATTTTCACCAAAAGCAAAACTAAAAGTTTTCATCACTTTCAAAAACCTCTCCATAGGAATCACTTGAATTTCTTTAGAATGAGTTTGCTTTGAATCGATGTCAAAATGATTTTTGTGTCTGGAATAGCTTTGAAATTCCACAATTTCTGCATGAAAGCAACTCCTTGTCAAAGACCAAACCTTCCACATAGCCTTATCCCTAAACCCAAATTAAATACTTGGGGGCATGATCAAGATGGGCGCGCAATCAAAGACGCCTAATAAGGCTGGCCCCATGATTCCCTTCTCTAAGATGCCAAGCAAAATTGGCAACCATTGAGATAAAGGGTGGAGGACAAAGAAGTATGATGACATTAAATCCTTCTTAGATGTCAAAATCAATGTCATAACCCAATTCTGGGTTATTCCCCAATTTTGATCCATATTTTGATAACTTTTTAGAAAAAAATCCAAAAAATAGAGAAAAACAATGAAAATAAAAAAATATATTTTTAAACATATTTGCATCATTTTTAGCATTTTCAACATCATCTCACAAGAATTTAAATTTTCAAAGATATTTGGAACGCGTTCAACTTTTAACGCGTTATTTTTA
>NW_011500277.1:38744-44861 GCF_000495115.2 Populus euphratica
AAAAAAAATCTTGATTTTTTTCACCCTATTCTAGTTTTTATTGGTAATTTGGCTCAAAATTCCACAAGACTTTCCCTGTCTACTGAGCCTTACTTGTTAATAAGATCGTGTGTTTTCCTGAATTCATCGCATGCCTTCATTTTTTTGTTGTTTCATGCAAATAACACATTGAACATAACCTCTGAACATGAGACCATTGCGCCAAGAATCTTTAGACGTGTTTTCCCTTTCTTCCAAAACTATGCATGTTTTCACAAGGATTTTTTGGGAAATCAAAGTTTAGTACAAAAACAGAAATCATATTGGTGTTTTTCCGAAACAAACAAGTTCTGGAAATTCAAGAGATTCCTTGGCGAGGTAACCATACACCAAAAAAAAATGATGAAAAAAAAAACAACAAAAAAAGAACACAATGAAGTGACTCTAAAAACAGAGTTTTATTTGCATGAATAATGAGAAATCACTTTGCATACTCGCATGAGAGCAAGGCTTATTGATTCTAAATGCATGCATTTGAGATGAAGAAAGGCCATCTTTGATAATCCTTTTCACAAGGCTAAAATATATCTTTTGCAGTCCTCTTTTGAGCCTAATAGATTTTTCTTGAAAAATAACCTTAACTAGGGTCACACCCTACATTAGGGGGCAAGTGCAAAAAAATCTTTAACGATTGAAAGTGCCCAAATAACTCTTGGGGGCACGAAAAAACCTCGACGATTGAAAGTGCCCAAACAATACTAGGGGGCATAAAAGAAAATTCTCAATCATCGAAGGTGCCCATACAAAGCTGGGGGGATAAAAAAAAATCCAAAGGATTAAAAAAAAAATTTAGCATAAAAAAAGCCAATACAATGATGCTCAAAATCAAATGAAGAAAACAAAAACAAAAAGAAAGAGCCTAAGCCCAACACTAGGGGGCACCGTGGACCATTCTGCAAATCAATTCTACGGTCCAGAAATGTATGAATAAAAAGTTTGGGATATAAACACTAGTGATCCTTAGTCTTAAAGTCCCTTAAACACCTTTTGAGCTATAAATATCTTTTTCTTCATAACCAATAGCCCAAACCTACATTACATGCCTAATCAAGCCCTTTCTGATCAAAGGCAAGCAATCTGGATCAGTAGGCAGTGTTTTCTCATGCGAACCAAATCATTATTCATGCAAATAAAATGAATGTTTTAAACAACGGTTCTCAATAACCCTCAAATTGAAATTTAAACCTTTTGTGACCACCTAGATGTCACTTTGTGTTTTTCACATTTTCACCAAAAGCAAAACTAAAAGTTTTCATCACTTCCGAAAACCTCTCCATAGGAATCACTTGAATTTCTTCAGAATGAGTTTGCTTTGAATCGATGTCAAAATGATTTTTATGTCTGGAATAGCTTTGAAATTCCAAATTTTCTGCATGAAAGCAACTCCTTGTCAAAGACCAAACCTTCCACATAGCCTCATCCCTAAACCCAAATTAAACACTTGGGGGCATGATCAAGCTGGGGGGCAATCAAAAATGCCTGATAAGGCTGGCCCCATGATTCCCTTCTTTAAAAAGAATGCCAAGCAAAATTGGCAACCATTGAGATAAAGGGTGTAGGATAAAGAAGTATGATAACATTAACTCCTTAGATGTCAAAATCAAGATTTGACTCGAGTAAGCAAGAGTGGGAAAGCCATCAAGCCTACTGCTGACACTCTAACTTTTCAGAAAAGGAAGACACCATGAAGAAATGGGGACCCATATTTCTCAGGTAAGTATACATGCATATTGATCATAATGCATTGCTTTCAACATTGTTAGATCATGTTTAACCATCTCCTAGGTAGCGTGCGTTTTTAACCCTACCTCATTTTAAGTGTGCCTTTGTGCCCTCACCTCCTTTCATGTGCTCTTTTGAGCCACCATCTCTTAGGTAGCGTGCTTTTTTAAACCCTACCTCATTTTGAGTGTGCATTTCTGCCCTCACTTCCTTTTAAGTGCTCTTTTGAGCCACCATCTCTCACGTAGCGTGCTTTTTTAAACCCTACCTCATTTTGAGTGTGCCTTTGTGCCCTCATTTCCTTTCATATGCTCTTTTGAGCCACCATCTCTTAGGTAGCGTGCTTTTTTTAAACCCTACCTCATTTTGAGTGTGCCTTTCTGCCCTCACTTCCTTTTAAGTGCTTTTTTTAGCCATCATTTCTCGGGTAGCGGGTTTTCTGACCCTACCTCATTTTGAGTGTGCCTTTGTGCCCTCACTTCCTTTCATGTGCTCTTTTGAGCCACCATCTCTCGGGTAGCGTGTTTTCTAAGACTACTTCATTTTGAGTGTGCCTTTGGCCCCTACTTCCCTTTTTAGTGCGCCTTTGGGCTCTCACCTCTTAGGTAGTGTGTTTTCCAACCCTGCCTCCTTTTTTAGTGCGCCTTCGAGCCCTCGCCTTTTAGGTAGTGTGTTTTCTAACCCTATCTCCTCTTTTAGTGCGCTTTTGAGCACTCACCTCCTAGGTAGTGTGTTTTCCAACCCTACCTCCCTTTTTAGTGCGCCTTTGTGCCCTCACCTTTTAGGTAGTGTGTTTTCCAACCCTGCCTCCTTTTGAGTGCGTCTTAGAGCCCTGAACCATGTTAGGTAGTGTGTTTTCTAACCCTGCCTCCCTTCTGAGTGCGCCTTAGAGCACTCAACCACTTTAGGTAGTGTGTTTTCCAACCCTACCTCCCTTTTGAGTGTGCCTTAGAGCATTCAACCACTTTAAGTAGTGTGTTTTCCAACCTTACCTCCCTTTTGAGTGTGCCTTAGAGCACTCAATCACCTCTTAGGTAGTATGTTTTCCAACCCTACCTACCTTGTGAGTGCGTCTTAGAGCACTCGACCACCTTGGGTAGTGTGTTTTCTAACCCTACCTCATTTTGAGCGCGCCTTAGAGCCCTCACCTTTTAGGTAGTGTGTTTTCTAACCCTGCCTCCCTTTTTAGTGCGTCTTTGAGCCCTAATCTCTTAGGTAGTGTGTTTTCCAACCCTACCTTCCTTTTTAGTGTGCCTTTGAGCCCACACCTCTTAGGTAGAGTGTTTTCCAACCCTGCCTCCTTTTTTAGTGCGCCTTCAAGCCTTAACCTCTTAGGTAGTGTGTTTTCCAACCCTACCTCCCCTTTTAGTGTGCCTTTGAGCACTCACCTCTTAGGTAGTGTGTTTTCCAACCCTACCTCCCCTTTTAGTGCGCCTTCGAGCCTTAACCTTTTAGGTAGTGTGTTTTCCAACCCTGCCTCTTTTTAGTGCGCCTTTGAGCCCTCACCTCTTAGGTACTGTGTTTTCCAACCCTGCCTCTTTTTAGTGCGCCTTTGAGCCCTCACCTCTTAGGTAGTGTGTTTTCCAACCCTGCCTCTTTTTAGTTCGTTTTTTAGCCCTTACCTTTTAGGTTGTGTGTTTTCTAACCCTGCCTCCTTTTTATCTTCCTTTTTAGTGCGCCTTCGAGCCCTCACCTTTTAGGTAGTGTGTTTTCAAATCCTGCCACCTTTTTTAGTGCGCCTTTGAGCCCACACCTCTTAGGTAGTGTGTTTTCCAACCCTGCCTCTTTTTAGTGCGCCTTTCAGCCCTCACCTTTTAGGTAGTGTGTTTTCCAACCCTACCTCCCTTTTTTTATGACAGTTTCCCCCCTCTTTACAATGCTTATGATAGAAAACATAAGAATTTTGATCCATATTTTGATAACTTTTTAGAAAAAAATCCATAAAATATAAAAAAACAATGAAAATAAAAAATATATATTTTTAAACATATTTGCATCATTTTTAGCATTTTCAACATCATCTCACAAGAATTTAAATTTTCAAAGATATTTGGAACGCGTTCAACTTTTAACGCGTTATTTTTAAAATCATTGATTTTTCTCATTGAGTTGATGTTGATATTGCTTGTTTTCAAAAAAATATAAAAAAATCAAAAAATCAAAATTTACAAAAAAATAAAATTGAGGGACCAATTTTGAAATCCAAGCAACATTTTGCCTATAAATAGCAACCTTTAACACAAAGAAAAGGGGGGGCAATTTTGACAAAAAAAACAAGAGAAAGAGGAGCCCTAAACTATCACTTTCAAGGCCAGCAGCCGCCCCCCACCCAGCGAAAAATCTTCTTCTCCCAAACTGAGGCCAGTCACAGACCAGCTCCTCCCCTTTTTTATTTTTATTTTTCTTCTTGCTTGGCCACTTCCCCGGTCATCTTCTCCATCACCCTTCTCCTCAGCCACGACTTCTCCCCTTCTCCAAGACCGTTGTTCTTCCCACTCCTGGCCGACCTAGCTTCAACAGCCACGGACCAGCCTCCAGCAGCAGCGCCATCCTTCTCCTTCCCCAATGGCGGCACAAGACCGGCCCCAGCGCCGAGAACCGGCCAACCCGGCCACCATAAACAGACCACCCTCTCACTCCCCTCTCAGCCGGTCTTGGCTGTCAGTAGCAGCGTTGCCCCCTGGTTCTGATTTTCTTCTCCAACCGACCACCAACAGGAGCGAAGACCACCGACACGCCACCAACCCCGACAGCTTCTTCTCCGATCTTCAACCATCCAGATGGCAACAAGCAATGGCGGCGTTGAACCCAGTAGAAAGCATTAACGGAGGGAGATAATGGCAGATCTAAAAGAAAAGGGGAAAACAAAAGTGAAATTTGCTGTTTGTGTTGTTGGGTTGCTTTGCAGGTGACTGAGAGATGCTTCGCCGGTACGGATAGGAAGAGAAGAAGGAGACGATCCCAATCCACCATTTTGCTGGTCTTCGCCGGCGACGGCGCGTGAATCCACGCGCGGCAAGAAGCGTCGCCACTGTTCACGTGCACTGTTCACACTGCCAGAAGGACTTCCCTGCGATTTCTGGGGTTTAAGGGCTGTTTTGTAATTTAACAATTATGTAATGTAATTTTTATTTAATTGTTTTTATTTGTATTTTGTAAATATAAAAAAAAAACAAAAAGAAGAAAACGAAAAGAAAAGAAAAGAAAATATAGGTGTGTGTGTTTGTATTTGTTTTATGAATGTTTTTTTTTATTTATGATAAAATTGTAGAGAATAAAGAAGGATTTAATATTTTGATTAGATCACGGTGTAGAAGTACAAACTTGTACGGAAGTTGTATTTCTAAAATCCGATGAAAAGACAAACTTTTTAAAACTTCTTTAACACATCAAGTCCATGAAGCAGCTTACCTCAGGTAGGGTGCGTTAGGGGTGCTAATACCTTCCCTAACCACAACCGGTTCCTTACCCGCGAATCTCTGACAAGACCAGTACAACCGGGTTTCCTAGTGACCTTCAATTAAATACTAGGTGGCGACTCCTAACGAATCCAACAAGATCAAATCAAATAATAATGATGAAACTAACGAATCCAACAAGATCAAATCAAATAATAACGATGAAAAATCATCGGAGCCAACGCCGCGTGGATTTTTTGACGTGCGACAAAATGGTGACTCCACTGGGGAAGGTACTGTTTCTAACAATATTGGGCTAAGCTTTGTGTATTTGATGTGTTTAAATTTTGGCATTTTTATCGTGTTTTATGCATGCATTTTTAGAATTGTTACATGCATCACTTGTATCTATTTTTGAAAGCACACACAAGCTTCTAAGTTAGGTGGGGAGCAGCGGTCTGCCTCATGACTTTCAGTCGGGGTTTAGATTTGTGAAACATCCAACTATGAGTTGAGTGTTTACTCGGTAATGGCGGTCACACGGTGCCCTAACCATTCTTTGGAGACCCCTATACTGCCTTCACGAAAGGTGGTCACTAGGCAGTTCATAGACCCTTTTGAGACCAGGTAGAAAACCTACCTATGTTCATATAATGAATAATACCTATCCTTAAGTTGTATGTGCTATCATTTATTTGCATCAGGGTGAACCCTTCTTGAAGCATCTTGAACTCAAGACTTGTGGATGACAGAATGATCGTCGCTCCGAAAATTTTCATTGTAGAGTTTGGGCAAGAATCAAGATTCTTGTTTCATCATGCAAAAGATACGATCATATGTCACCCCTCGAAGGGCGAGTTCATCATATAGATCTCATGTTCATACATTTATCATGCATGCACCAAAATAAAAAGTGGGTCCCCTACGAGTCTGCAACATCTAATTTTGAGCAAAAAAA
>NW_011500277.1:47697-54797 GCF_000495115.2 Populus euphratica
TAGTAGTAGTAGTAGTAGTAGTAGTAGTAGTAGTAGTAGTAGTAGTAGTAGTAGTAGTAGTAGTAGTAGTAGTAGTAGTAGTAGTAGTAGTAGTAGTAGTAGTAGTAGTAGTAGTAGTAGTAGTAGTAGTAGTAGTAGTAGTAGTAGTAGTAGTAGTAGTAGTAGTAGTAGTAGTAGTAGTAATAATAATAATAATAAAGAAAGAGAAGAAGAAGAAGATGATGAGAACTTTGAGATGGAATATTAATGTAACGATTAAACAATGATAATAACAAATGTCAAGGTTAGAGGTTCCACTAATGGTATATCAAACAAGTATAGTATAAACTCTTATTATTGAATTGGAAACCACACACAAAGGAGGTTCCAATCAGATTATATATTGTTAACATGATTACATTAGTCATCTTATTCAATTAATGCTAATACTTGTAAATCTCGTCAAGCATTCATGATTATAACTTATGTTAACAACAAATCAAGTTCCTTTCATAGCTCAGGTGTCGGTTATACCATACATTATGGGCTATGAAAGTGCCAAGCATTTGTTGTACCAAGTGTTATACAACATAAATCAAGATTAGTCATTTAACAAGCAAAGTATTAAAGAGTGAACAAGATAGCAAATATAAAACATGTTAGTATCAAACATTAAAGTCCATATTAAGTTTACATTATACTTATTCTTACACCATTAGTGTAACCTTTTCACCTTGACATAATTAACTTAGCTAGACATAATGAAAGAAAGCAAAATAGATAAACAAAATAAGAACATAAAAGTTAACTAAGTAAAGGAAAGGAAATGAAAGGCATAAACTTAATATTAATGAAAACAAAGCATAAAAAATACAAAGAGAGAAAGGAAGAGCATGATCTTGATCTGGAAATCAAGATGCCTAAATGCATGGCAAATGCCTCCTTTTATAGGCCAAAAATGGGAACTATTGATTTGATGACTAATTGATAAGTGGGTGACCAACTTTTGACTTGGTGACAATCCTTATCTTCTCTTGTCTGCCCAAAACGTCATTGATAACGTCAAAATTGGAGCCAGTTGTAAACATGAAAGTTGTAGGCAATTGTCTCAGCTTTCTTGTGTAAAAATTTCAGCTCATTTGGACTTCTAGAACTCCAGATATGGCCAAAATACCGAATAGTGCTCGGGCTGGAAGACAGATTCGGGCTTCTTTGTTGTTGCTACAATTTGGACTTGATAATGGCCTTTTTAGATCTTGGGCTCCATATGAAAGTTGTAGGCCTATGTCTTACCTTTCCATCCATATAAATTGGACCTAAATCTGAGATCTGTAGCTCCAGATATGACCCAATTACCGAACAGTGTTCCGGTTTGGATTGCACCGACATCTCTTTTCTAAGTTTGGCCATCTCTTTATCCTTGCAATTTAAGTTCTTCAAGTCATCAATCAATCCTTTCATTTATGTGATAGGCCTGCATTAAAAATAGACATTTACCATAAATTATAGGTATCTTATATTATTAGATACATTATTATAAAACATATTTTAGTTAAGGAGTTATTGATACTTCAAGTGCAAAATGATGATATAAAACCATGATAAAAATGCACTTTTAAGTACTAATCACACCCCCCAACCAGCTTATTACTAGTCCCTAGTAATCAAAGCGTTAAAATAGAAAACAAATTTGCAAATTTCACAAAGCAAGGTATTCATCATTTAACTTCCATTAGTCTATCCAGATAAACAAACTCTCATTAAATTTATATATCTGCTCAATACCTCTTAACAAGATATTAATAAACCTTTCTTTTGTGCTCAATGTATCAACACATAATTATGGGGCTTTTCTTGGAAGAAAACAAAATTTTTGTTCTAATGTTTAAGGTTAACTTCCTTGGGTTGGGATTACTATTTTTGTCTTTTTTTTTTTTTTTAACTCTATATACATATACTTTAAAAACATCATGCATCTTTAACCCATGTAATGAGCTTTCAGCTAATGACTCCCAGACCAGTTGGTATTAGGGCATTAGGTGTTAAGACACCCCTACGAGCTTAGTAACTCGGGTCGCAGATACTGATATGTAGATAGTGCAATGTTTGATTCCCTTAAGCTTTTCTCCTCAACCCATGTAACAAGCGTTGGGCCAATAGCTCCCAAGTCAGTTGACTTTAGGGTATTAGGTGTTAAAACACCCCTTCGGGCTTAATTGCTTAGGTTAGGGAGGCTACGAAACCAAACTTATCTACATTTTTATTATCATCATTTTTTTTTTCTTTTTTTTTTTTTTTTTTTTTTTTTTTTTTTTTTTTTTTTTTTTTTTTTTTTTTTTTTTCTTTTTAATTATATACAATCCCTTTCCCTTAGTTGTTACCTTTAACAAAAGAACATAAATAATGTAATAATCCAATATGCAACCCACAATCATATGTTAAAGTGTGTGTGTGTAAATTAAGGTTTAAGAATACATGTTAAATAAGTATATGAGCAGAATTAAGTGGTAACAATACGAGAGTTTGTAAACCTGAATATTTCAGGAAGTATTATAATAGACCTTGTTAAGAATGGTTACTAAGATGCGTCTCAAGAGTCACTTTAACAAAAGAACTCCTTTACTCTGCCATCCTAGTAACAACAATTATGCACATGCTTTATGAAATGAAAAACAATTTTTTTTTTTTTATCAACTACTACCCTCTCCCCCCAACCAAAACGAGACATTGTCCTCAATGTTCTAAGGTAGAAAGATAGAGTATAGAAGATATCACCTGAAATAACGAACACTGACAAAACCTGAAACACACTAAAACAAAAATAAGAAATAACAAAACACAATAATAAAACCAAAAGACACAAGTTTTTACAAACAAAAAAAATTCAAATCGCAGTTGTGAATGTGGCTCACATCTTCCCTTGGTTTTACGTCCAAGAACGGCTTAAACGCCCTCTATGGGTCGGGGATAGGCTTCCCATCCAGTTTTCTTAAAAACTGGCAAACAGGGTCTTTTTTTAGTCAGATTCCCAAGACTAAGTCAAGTATGTTCTTTATGAAAATGGGTTCATAAGTCATGAATTACACGATGCTTATCTCGACTATGATGAGACTTAAGAGTCAATAGAAGATTATCTAAAGACTCTCTGTGTTTTGAAATAAATCCCACCTTCTGACAATTTTCACAGTTTTTGCGGAATGCATCTGACTCCTTGAATATGATGGGCCAGTAAAATTCACTTTGTAAGATTTCTACAATCCTCTTTTTTGATGAGAAATGATCCCCACATGCCTTAGAGTAACAAAATTTAATGAAATTACTTACCTCATTGTCGAGAATGCATTTTTGAAATATTTGATCAGGACAATAATTGAATAAGTAAGGGTCATCCCAATAAAAATTTTGCTCGTTGCTCAAAAATTTTCTTTTGTCTTCAATACTCCAGTGAGCTGGCAAAAATCCTGAAGTAAGAAAATTGATATTTTTAGCAAACCAAGGCATTGAATTAAGAGAAAGTAGAGATTCATCAGGAAAGTAATCATCGATTGGTGTGATGTCGGGTGTCGAATCTGTTGTCACTTTTGATAAAAGATTCGCATCAACCTTTTCGATGCCTTTTTCATCCTCGATTTCTTCCTGATTGGTCATGGCATGAGAAAATGAATGTGCTGGCGGAGAATCAGTCATTTCTTTGCTATATTCAGATTCAACCCTTTCCTTACCCTTAGAGATTGACTCATCATCTTTCTCACAAGGTTCAAGAGTGGGTTTTTTAATAACCTTACCACTGCGAAGAGTGATGACTGATTTGACTTGATCCATGTGTTGACTTCCAGAACTACTTGCATTTGCATTGTATTGCCCCTTGGGATTTTGCTGTGGTTCAGATGGAAACTTACCTGTCTCTTGAAAATTGAGAGCAGATGTGAATTTTGCAAGAGTATCTTTAAAATCTGTTATGCTTTGAGCAAGTTGAGTGTTGATTGTCTCTTGCTTTTCAATGAATGCATACAAAGTTTCCTCAAAATTTCTTGTAGGAGGTGGAGCATAAGGAGGTGCATAATTTCTTGTAGGAAGTGGAGCATGAGGAGGTACATATCCATGATATTTTTGGAAATTATGGTTTGCTTGAAACTGTGGTTGTGAAGTTTTTGCATTGTCACTCTTCCAACTGAAATTTTGGTGATTTCTCCAACCAGGGTTGTATGTTTGCAAGTATGGGTTATGATTGGGCCTTTCGAAACTGTTTAAAGCATGGGCTTATTCATGAAGACATTCCTTAAAAGAAGGCAAGGTTGGACAGTTACTAGTTAAGTGTTCATTTGTTTCACATATTTGACATACAATGTTTTCAATAGATTTAAATTGACCACTCTTTTTCAATTCTAGTGCCTCGACTTTTTTAGCTAAAGATGCAAACTTGGCTTGAAGGTCATGATCTTCACTAAAGTTGTACATACCTCCACTAGATGTATGAGGTTGAGTTTTACTCGGTGCCTCATATGTACCCGCGGTGTCCCAATTTTGAGCATTTTCAGCTAACAAGTCTAAGTACTTCATTGCTTCATCAGGGTCTTTATCTTCAAAAGTTCCATTGCACATCAATTCAACCATTTGCCTATCTTTAGGTGTTAACCCTTCATAGAAATGTGAAACCAATCTCCATGTTTCAAAACCATGATGAGGGCAAGTACTAAGCAAGTCTCAATACCTATCCCAACATTTGTAAAATGTTTCTCCTGGTTTTTGAGTGAAAGTGGTGATTTGTCTCTTGAAAGAGTTTGTTCTATGAGATGGGAAAAACTTCTTTAAAAATTGTTGTTGCATTTCATCCCAAGCACGAATGGATCCTGGTCTTAAATTTTGTAGCCATGTTTTAGCTTTATCTTTTAATGAAAAAGGAAAAAGCTTTAATCTGATGGTGTTCATGCTACAATTTAAGTTATTATATGTGTTGCAGACCTCCTCAAATTCCCTTAAATGCAAGTATGGATTTTCCAATTCCACCTCTTCAAATTCCCTTAAATGCAAGTATGGATTTTCTAATTCCAAACCATGAAAAGAAGGTAAAAGTTGAATAATACCTGGTTTAAAATTAAAATGAGATGCATCAGGAGGAAAAACTATGCATGATGGTGCACTTGTTCTTGTGGGATTCATGTGGTCTCTAAGTGTTCTAGCACGGTTATTCTCATTATTCTCATTATGAAGTGATTGATTATCTTCTTCGGTCATATTTTCTGAAAATGATGAGGATACCCTACAAAGTCTACCACTTGATGTACGTGACCACACTCTCATGCACGTGTAGGAATAAAATAAAAAAGAAGAAGAAAGCAAAAGAAGGAGGAAGAAAACAAAATAAAAAAGAAACAAAAGAAAAGAAACAAAGTTATATACAAGAAAAGTGAAAAGAGAAAATAAAATAAATACTATAATTTATACAAGAACTTACCTCCCCGGCAACGGCGCCAAAAACTTGACACGATGAAAAGATTGATGTCTTCTCCCAAGTGCAGGAGTGTCGAAGTAATAAATAACCCGGCAAGACCGGGGTCGAACCACAGGGAGGTTAATTGTACAAATTATAAACAACAATTATAAACAACAATAATAGTAATAACGATAATAATAATAATAATAATAATAATAATAATAATAATAATAATAATAATAATAATAATAATAGTAGTAGTAGTAATAATAATAATAATAATAATAATAATAATGATAATAATAATAATAAAGAAAGAGAAGAAGAAGATGATGATGATGATGAGAACTTAGAGATGAAATATTAATGTAAGGATTAAACAATAATAATAACAAATGTCAAGGTTAGAGGTTCCACTAATGGTATATCAAACAAGTATAGTATAAACTCTTATTATTGAATTGGAAACCACACACAAAGGAGGTTCCAATCAAATTATATATTGTTAACATGATTACATTAGTCATCTTATTCAATTAATGCTAATACTTGTAAATCTCGTCAAGCATTCATGATTATAACTTATGTTAACAACAAATCAAGTTCCTTTCATAGCTCAGGTGTCGGTTATACCCTACATTATGGGCTATGAAAGTGCCAAGCATTTGTTGTACCAAGTGTTATACAACATAAATCAAGATTAGTCATTTAACAAGCAAAGTATTAAAGAGTGAACAAGATAACAAATACAAAACATGTTAGTATCAAACATTAAAGTCCATATTGAGTTTACACTATACTTATTCTTACACCATTAGTGTAACCTTTTCACCTTGACATAACTAACTTAGCTAGACATAATGAAAGAAAGCAAAATAGATAAACAAAATAAGAACATAAAAGTTAACTAAGTAAAGGAAAGGAAATGAAAGGCATAAACTTAATATTAATGAAAGCAAAGTATAAACATTACAAAAAATACAAAGAGAGAAAGGAAGAGCATGATCTATTGAATAAAAAGATGCCTAAATGCATGGCAAATGCCTCCTTTTATAGGCCAAAATTGGGAACTATTGATTTGATGACTAATTGATAAGTGGGTGGCCAACTTTTGACTTGGTGACAATCCTTATCTTCTCTTGTCTGCCCAAAACGTCATTGATAACGTCAAAATTGGAGCCAGTTGCAAACATGAAAGTTGCTGGAGCCAGTTGCAAACATGCAAGTTGTAGGCAATTGTCTCAGCTTTCTGGTGTAAAAACTTCAGCTCATTTGGACTTCTAGAACTTCAGATATGGCCAAAATACCGAACAGTGCTCGGGCTGGAAGACAGATTCGGGCTTCTTTGTTGTTGCTACAATTTGGACTTGATAATGGCCTTTTTAGATCTTGGGCTCCATATGAAAGTTGTAGGCCTATGTCTTACCTTTCCATCCATATAAATTGGACCTAAATCTGAGATTTGTAGCTCCAGATATGACCCAATTACCGAACAGTGTTCCGGTTTGGATTGCACCGACATCTCTTCTCTAAGTTTGACCATCTCTTTATCCATGCAATTTAAGTTCTTAAAGTCATCAATCAATCCTTTCATTTATGTGATAGGCCTGCATTAAAAATAGACATTTACCACAAATTATAGGTATCTTATATTATTAGATACAATTAAAGGTATCTTATATTATTA
>NW_011500277.1:54818-56538 GCF_000495115.2 Populus euphratica
ACATTTACCACAAATTAAATGTATCTTATATTATTAAATATATTATTATAAAACATGCTTTGGTTAAGGAGTTATTGATACTTCAAGTGCAAAATGATGATATAAAACCATGATAAAAATGCATTTTTAAGTACTAATCAGCCATCATCTGTCAGGTAGCGGGTTTTCTGACCCTACCTCATTTTGAGTGTGCCTTTGTGCCCTCATTTCCTTTTAAGTGCTCTTTTGAGCCACCATCTCCTAGGTAGCGTGCTTTTCTAACCCTACCTCATTTTGAGTGTGCCTTTGTGCCCTCATTTCCTTTCATGTGCTCTTTTGAGCCATCATCTCTCGGGTAACGGGTTTTCTGACCCAACCTCATTTTGAGTGAGCCTTTGTGCCCTCACTTCCTTTTAAGTGCTCTTTTGAGCCACCATCTCCTAGGTAGTGTGCTTTTTTAAACCCTACCTCATTTTGAGTATGCCTTTGTGCCCTCATTTCCTTTCATGTGCTCTTTTGAGCCATCATCTCTCGGGTAGCGGGTTTTCTAACCCTACCTCATTTTGAGTGTGCATTTGTGCCCTCATTTCCTTTCATGTGCTCTTTTGAGCCACCATCTCTCGGGTAGCGCATTTTCTAAGACTACCTCGTTTTAAGTATGCCTTTGTGCCCTACCTTCCTTCTTTGTGCGCCTTCGAGCCCTCACCTTTTAGGTAGTGTGTTTTCCAACCCTACCTCCCTTTTTAGTACGCCTTTGTGCCCTCACCTCTTAGGTAGTGTGTTTTCCAACCTTGCCTCCTTTCTTAGTGCACTTTCGAGCCCTCACCTCCTAAGTAGTGTGTTTTCCAACCCTACCTCCTCTTTTAGTGCGTCTTTAAGCACTTACTTTTTAGGTAGTGTGTTTTCTAACTCTACCACCCTTTTTAGTGCACCTTTGAGCCCATACCTCTTAGATAGTGTGTTTTCCAACCTTGCCTCCTTTTAGTGCGCCTTTGAGCCCTTACCTCTTAGGTAGTGTGTTTTTCAACCCTGCCTCCTCTTTTGGTGCGCCTTTAAGCCCTCACCTCTTAGGTAGTATGTTTTCCAACCCTACCACCCTTTTTAGTGCGTTTTTGAGCCCTCACCTTTTAGGCAGTGTGTTTTCAAACCCTGCCACCCTTTTTACTGCGCCTTTGAGCCCACACCTCTTAGGTAGTGTATTTTCCAACCCTACCTCTTTTTAGTGGGCGCTTTTGAGCCTTAACCTCTTAGGTAGTGTGTTTTTCAACCCTGCCTCCCTTTCTAGTGCGCCTTCGAGCCCTAACCTCTTAGGTAGTGTGTTTTCTAACCCTGCCTCCTTTTTTCTTCATTTTTAGTGCGCCTTTGAGCCCCCTCCCTTTTTAGTGCGCCTTTGTGCCCTGACCTCTTAGGTAGTGTGATTTCCAACCCTGCCTCCCTTTTTAGTGCACTTTTGAGCCCTCACCTCTTAGGTAGTGTGTTTTCCAACCCTACCTCCTTTTTTAGTGCGCCTTTAAGCCCACACCTCTTAGGTAGTGTGTTTTTTAACCCTGCCTCCTTTTGAGTGCGTCTTAGAGCCCTCGACCATCTTAGGTAGTGTGTTTTCTAACCCTGCCTCCATTTTGAGTGCGCCTTAGAGCTCTCAACCACCTTGGATAGTGTGTTTTCTAACCTTACCTCCTTTTTTAGTGCGCCTTCGAGCCTCAACCTTTTAGGTAGTGTGTTTTCCAACCCTACCTCCTTT
>NW_011500277.1:61403-88764 GCF_000495115.2 Populus euphratica
GCTAATGGTTGTTGTTGAAAGAAGAACTCTAAATTGATTATTATCGCAAATTTGATGTATGATATTTTTAGCCTTTAATCATAATTTATATATAAAAGTACTTGATCATATGTTCGTGAATCTCGAAACACATTCTCAAATTAAAAACGCCTTTAAAAGAATTAATTTTTTTTTGTTTTAAATTAATATTTTTTTATGTGTTTTTAGATGATTTTGATGCACTGAGGTAAAAAATAATTTTTAAAAAATAAAAAATATATTATTTTTATATATTTTTTTAAAAAATATTTTAAAAAGTAACAGCAATTATATGAATTATAACACCTTATCTTACATAAATTATTGGGTAGAAGTAGAACACACATTTTAAAATTATTACGAGTTATCCCAACTGGGATTCACTTCTTTCTAAGTGTTTTTTTCTCGAAAAAACCTTAAGGTTGTTATTAATTAAATCTTTCATTATCTAAGCATCGATTATGGATTAATTGCAATCCATAGGAGTTTGTTTTTGCTTGACGTTGTAGTTCCGTTTGGTTGCATGATGAGATATGTTTGAAACTATAGTTTATTTTAATTATAATTTTAAAAGTGTTTAATTAATTGATATATATATATATATATTTTAACATTGATTTCACACTTTTTTTTTAAATATTTGTTATAAAAAATATAATTTATAACTATATAGGTTTTATGTTGGCCTGTGTTTCAAGCTTTGATGGAGTATATTTATGGACTAAGAATGGATTTAATTGGACAATTTGATGAAGTGAGCCTACATAGGCTTTATGTTGGGCCTCTGTCTCTGACTTAGATTTGATGGAGTGGGCCTACAATTTGATTGGACAATTTGATTGCGATTCCAGGTCGTCGATAATAAGAGGACAGGTTGGCAATTTCTGAGAGCGCAATGATCTTTTTGTTTCCATGCATGACCAACTCCTGACGTCACTGAAGCAGGTAAATGCTTTTCAGCCGTGTCCGCCTAAAAGTGTCTTCCTCTCAGAATAAATATCACACACAATCGAATTGCAAGTGCTCAGGAGAGATCAAGATTGGTGCAATCAAGATGAAGATCGTGGGTAAGAAATTTTATACTACTTTCTATCTGAATTTCTTATCTCATGACCCAACCTGATGGTATTAAGTCTGATTTATTCAGGTTTATTATGGAAGTTTTGTTGATAATTAAATTTCCAAGTATTTATTTCATGTAAGTGTATCTATGTGACAGTTAAGTCCTATTTATTTTATCATTTCTCTCTTTGGGTTGCAGAATCTCTGTTCCAACTCTGGTCCAAAATATATATTTTTTTAAAAAGGACAAAACCCCGGGTAAGAAATTACAATCTCCTCTTACCATCAGCGAAACAATGTTCTTGATGCGAAGCCGGACTTGGGAACGGAATTAAGGAAGACACTCCTGAATTTATGCTTCACAGCAGCAATTCAAATCACAATTCAGTACGGACAGGTTGCTGAATATGAAACCCGCTACCCCTTCATTTTGATCTCCTTAGCTATAGGAGCTATCTTTGCTTCTCTATTCGTCTCACCGCTTACTGGAAAAAAGATTCCGAATGCATCCTAGGTGCTGGAGAAAGTTGCGTTCTTCCTAGCGACCACAACGTTTTTCTTCGCCATAGCAACTCCATTCCCTCTTGGCATCAAATGTGCTATATGGGCAGTCTATATCATGTCGTTGATCACTATTGCTTTCTGCACTTGCCTTTCGGTGGTTGTATTCGGTATTCTGAAATGCAATATTCCTCATGTTGAAATTTAGTAAGAACATATGTAAATTAGAAAACTTCTTCCGAATAGGAATCTTGATTTATTAGCGAGAAAGTGTTAGTATTGCATACCAAAGGAGCCACAAGGAAGTTCTGTCAAACACAATTGGAGGAGGTAAGTAGTTGAAGACGAAATTAAATAAAACTGGAAAAGGAATTAACTTCACTATAAGGAAATCAAAAAATGGCGTTGACGACTTCAATTCTCGAGGAACATTTGATAGGATCCATTGAACACAACTTCAATATCAAGTCGAAAGTTGAAAACAAACTATGTTTGTTCAAATACATGGACTTGTTAAGTTTTGAAGGCGACAGATAGTTCTTGTTCAGCCTTTTTATTTCTTTCCTGCACAATATTTTGCTAGGTGTCTGCGAAGATTTGTAGTTCCCCTTCTGCTTTCCCCTCGATATCTATTACTGGAACTTTTGCATTTGGCCCATATTTCTCCATTTTCTCTAACTTCTTCAAAGTATTGCCGCACCTCAGATGTCCTCCTTCGTTTGTTTCTACCGCTTGCATTCAAACGAGAACTATCCGTGCCGCCGTCCTCGTTATCAGGGTTTGGAGCTGCTGGTACAAATGCAAAATCTTGTTCCTCGACTTCCTGTCAGTTGATAGCCAAGTAGCTCTAGGTGGTTCTGAAATGCAAAATTTGTCAGTTAACTGTCATTACTTCCATTGCACTACGTTGTATTAATATCAATAAAAGCAGAACTGTGTCAACAATCAATTCAGCTCGATTACTTTTTAGTACATTTCTTTTTAATTTTTGCTTTAAACTCTCCAGGTCTCTCTGTCTAGGCATTTTCATTTTTTTGCATATGATAGCTTGTTATTTCTTCGTCAAGATTTTAGACGTTGACAATACTTTTTTCTTGTTTTTTTTTTGGTGAATATAATTAAGATGGTGAATGCATAATACATTGAAGATCGAGTGAGTTGATTTATTTTATCTAATTATAACACTTTCTAGGAAGAGCACTACTATTAATATCCTACTAATAAAACACCCTGATTAAAAAGTGGCTGCATGTATGCGTATTGAGAAGAATTGATAACAGAAGTATGGCACTTTAAAAAGAAAATATTAAAGATAAAAATACATCCTTAAATACAAAGGACTAACGAAGGAGCTCCAATAAGCTGATAAATACAACATTTTCTTGATCAAAACGCAGCATATTATGGTTCCGAAAATTAGTAGCAAGGGAAAAGAACTTATTTACATAATATTATTTTGTAAGAAAGCCTAGTCTCGATTAATGTATAAATTAATTCAAATGCATCCTTTATTATTGAAAAAATTAATAGCAACGGAAGTTATATTTTAAAAAAATCAGAGTGATATATATAGTATGCTTTACTGAGATCTCTTGATGTCCACATCAATTTCTATTCAAGTTTCAAATTTTGAGTAAACCAAGCCGGCTTAGCAAGTTAAGGTAAAACTGCGCGCATTTAAGTCCAATTACCTTTGATCCCTCCTCCCCTTTACTTACCGCTCTCCCCATTTGTTATTTTTGTCGTTTTAATCCTTCCATCATATATTTAGGATAATTGTTTTTGGGTAAAAAGATGATTTTATACTCAATAAAAATATAATTTGGATGAATTTTTTAAATGAAAATAAATTTTAGGGACCATTGTTTTTTTTTTTTCTCATATGGAAAGTGTTAACTTTTCTTTCATTTAATAGAAAAATAATATTTTTATTGAATCTCAATTCGTTATATTTTTCATTTAATGTCTCATACAATTATTTTCATTAGGTTATTATCAAACACAACAATCATTTTGTTCCTTTTTTTCCCGAAGAATATTATGCTTCTAAATTGTTTCTAAATTATTTAGATAATGATGGGAAGACCAGGGCATGATGAGCGTGAACAGTTATAGCATGTTTGCTGAATCTGTTCCACCACTTTCTATAGATTTAAAAAGTGGCTGCATGTTTGCTAAATCTGAAACCCACTACCCCCCATCATTTTGATTTCCTTAGCTATAGCAGCTATTTTTGCTTCTCTATTCGTTTAACAGTTTACTGGAAAAAAGATTCCGAGACTGCATCCAAAGTCTTGGAGAAAGTCGCCTTCTTCCAAGCGGCCACAGCGTTTTTCTTCGCCATAGCAACTCCATTCACTCTTGGCATCAAATGTGCTATATGGGCAGTCTATAAAAAATCACTAGGAATATTATGGGATAAATTATTTCTAAAGATCCTTGCACATTATTCACAGTATGCGATTGCACTGACTTCTTCTTTAATAGATCTCATCAGGGGTGTTAATTTTTTCCTGAATAAATACTTGCACAAGGTTCTCTAAGGGTGTTAGTGGGGGACCCTCCGAGGGTCAAGTCTATACCAGATATTTTTATGTAACAAAAACATTAATGAGCTTTTATGAAGATAGAGAAAAGGAAGGGAGGAAAATGTAGAATTAAGGAGGAAGAAGAGAGAATGTGTTTTTTGTTTTAAAGTATAAGATTTCAAACCCCTTTTTGTATATTCCATTCTTATTTTACCTGACTTGATATGCTTCATACAACATATGAGAGGTAGAGATACAATTTTATAGTAGTAAAATAATATTATTTTATTGCTTGTATCATTATATATAATTAATATAAACATGAGTTATTTGTTTATATTTAATGAGATGTAATGGATATTATAATTATTAATCTAAACTCTTACATTTCAGTCGTGTACTCAACCTAATAAGTATTGGGAAACACACTTTTTTAATAGGAGTTAGTTCAGCTTGTGATTGTAGAGGATACTGCTTGCCGCGTCAATGATATAGGAGCAACAGAATTTGATCTTGAGCAAGGGCCAGGTGTTGCTGGAAAAGCCCTTCTATCAGATATTTATTTTCTCCCCGATGTGTCTGAACTCGATCCAGCTGATTATCCATTTGTTTATGAAGCATGGGAGTTTGGCCTTCATGGTGCCGAACAAAATACTATCAACCTTGCAGAAGAGCTGTAGGAATTCATGGATAGTTTGTGGAGTGGATTTAAATGTGGCTGATGTTGTCTCTGATGTTACCGCGGCTGAGATGTCTGATATCACACTGATGCCCAATTCTGGAAGCTCTCCATCAGCTTCAAATGTTGATGGTTCAAATCCAAATAATATCATGGGATGGAAATCTTAGCGGAAATATATGAGACGGATGAAAAGGTGCCTTTCTTAGCAGCAAATTTATCCTATAACTGAGCCCAGAATAAACCTGGATGTAGTATATTAAATGTCTTTCTTGGATGTCTCTTGACAGGAAACTGGAGAATCGAAAGCCATACTAGAACCAGCTTCAAGTGCTGACAAGGAGATGGTTGCGTGCTAATTAGATCCATCCTGCCGACAACTTTAATCATACTCAACGCACCGACAACATTGATAGCTCTTGAGGCTGCGTGCTAATTAGATCCATCCTGGCCACAACTTAAATCTTTTCCTGAGTTGAATCGACCATATCCGATACTACGTAAATGTGAATGAAAGAAAAATAGAGCGAAGAATAGAAAGGAAATTGGGAGGAAGTTACCAGGAAATCAAAAAAGAAGCGAGCCCTCCAAATAATCTTGTTTTTTGCTTTGAAAAATCCTAAATCCCGCTCCAAGTTATCTCTCTATCATTGATTCTCTTGACCTCTAGATTTAATTTTTTTTATGTATTAAATAACCTTGTTGACAACGCTTATACATTTATTTTTTTAAGTCAAGACTTTGATTAGTAGTAATTAAAGCGCGGGTTAACTAACTAATCATTTCTGATGACTCGCCAGTTGCTACTCCCTCTCTCCACTTGCAGGCACGTCATCTGCACAAACTCTCTCTCTCTCTCTCACTCTCTCTCATATCCATATAGATGCACCAAGTCTGTTCGTCTCCACATGTTTGATTCGTAATTGAGTCTTCTTCTCAACCAACTGTTAGAGTTGCTTGCAAGAGTTTGATTAGGAGCTTATTATAACATCAAACTTGGAAGGGATCATTCAACTCATAGCTCACTTTGTGTAAAAAACAAAAAACAAAAATGGACACTTCACCTCTCAACAAATTGGTGGATTGTGCTAAGGCCATTGAAGGGGGTAACCTGAACGGTGCAGATTTGCTCTTGTAGGAGATCATAGCTGCCAACGAATCCTTATCAAGAGCAACGAAATCATCATCAAATACTATGTTGAAGTTCTGGTTCGGCGACTCTATAAACTGTATCCTCGAAATCTTACACCGTTAATACCTTCCGGCACGGATCGGCTTCCCGAAACAGTCTACCCATTTGCTCCCTTCTTCTGCTTTCGTGATTTTACAACACTCGACCCCGTGAGGGATGCCATAAAAGGAAAGCGAAGAGTCTATGATTCTGGCGGGACAAGTAAAGGCAGACCAGCAGCTATTTCAGACAACTATTACAATTTAAATTCCAGTGAACTCATGGAATTATGCAATATTTCTAACCCAACAAGTGATGGGGAGGAAGTACAGGAGGCTCCTGACCAGGTAGGTGCTCAACACCTTACATTTGCCGTTCTTTCAGCGCTGATTGGTTTTCATGAGGTCAATGTCTTAATACTTGGCTATCAACTGACAGGAAGTCGAGGAACAAGATTTTGCATTTGTACCAGCAGCTCCAAACCCTGATAACGAGGACGGCGGCACGGATAGTTCTCGTTTGAATGCAAGCGGTAGAAACAAACGAAGGAGGACATCTGAGGTGCGGCAATACTTTGAAGAAGTTAGAGAAAATGGAGAAATATGGGCCAAATGCAAAAGTTCCAGTAATAGATATCGAGGGGAAAGCAGAAGGGGAACTACAAATCTTCGCAGACACCTAGCAAAATATTGTGCAGGAAAGAAATAAAAAGGCTGAACAAGAACTATCTGTCGCCTTCAAAACTTAACAAGTCCATGTATTTGAACAAACATAGTTTGTTTTCAACTTTCGACTTGATATTGAAGTTGTGTTCAATGGATCCTATCAAATGTTCCTCGAGAATTGAAGTCGTCAACGCCATTTTTTGATTTCCTTATAGTGAAGTTAATTCCTTTTCCAGTTTTATTTAATTTCGTCTTCAACTACTTACCTCCTCCAATTGTGTTTGACAGAACTTCCTTGTGGCTCCTTTGGTATGCAATACTAACACTTTCTCGCTAATAAATCAAGATTCCTATTCGGAAGAAGTTTTCTAATTTACATATGTTCTTACTAAATTTCAACATGAGGAATATTGCATTTCAGAATACCGAATACAACCACCGAAAGGCAAGTGCAGAAAGCAATAGTGATCAACGACATGATATAGACTGCCCATATAGCACATTTGATGCCAAGAGGGAATGGAGTTGCTATGGCGAAGAAAAACGTTGTGGTCGCTAGGAAGAACGCAACTTTCTCCAGCACCTAGGATGCATTCGGAATCTTTTTTCCAGTAAGCGGTGAGACGAATAGAGAAGCAAAGATAGCTCCTATAGCTAAGGAGATCAAAATGAAGGGGTAGCGGGTTTCATATTCAGCAACCTGTCCGTACTGAATTGTGATTTGAATTGCTGCTGTGAAGCATAAATTCAGGAGTGTCTTCCTTAATTCCGTTCCCAAGTCCGGCTTCGCATCAAGAACATTGTTTCGCTGATGGTAAGAGGAGATTGTAATTTCTTACCCGGGGTTTTGTCCTTTTTAAAAAAATATATATTTTGGACCAGAGTTGGAACAGAGATTCTGCAACCCAAAGAGAGAAATGATAAAATAAATAAGACTTAACTGTCACATAGATACACTTACATGAAATAAATACTTGGAAATTTAATTATCAACAAAACTTCCATAATAAACCTGAATAAATCAGACTTAATATCATCAGGTTGGGTCATGAGATAAGAAATTCAGATAGAAAGTAGTATAAAATTTCTTACCCACGATCTTCATCTTGATTGCACCAATCTTGATCTCTCCTGAGCACCAACAAGAAGAAAACAAAGAAACAGTAAGAGAGTTGTAGGAAGTAGAGAAGATAACAAGTGAAGCAGTTGCAATTCGATTGTGTGTGATATTTATTCTGAGAGGAAGACACTTTTAGGCGGACACGGCTGAAAAGCATTTACCTGCTTCAGTGACGTCAGGAGTTGGTCATGCATGGAAACAACAAGATCTTTGCCCTCCCAGAAATTGCCAGCCTGTCCTCTTGTTATTGACGACCTGGTATCGCGATCAAATTGTCCGATCAAATTTTAGGCCCACTCCATCAAATCCAAGTCAGAGACAGAGGCCCAACATAAAGCCTATGTAGGCTCACTCCATCAAGTTGTCCAATTAAATCTATTCTTAGCCTATAAACATACCCCATCAAAGCTTGAAATACAGGCCCAACATAAAACCTATGTAGGCCTACTCCATGGTATAGTCCAATCAAATCCATTCTTAGCCCATAAATATATCCCATAAAAGCCTGAAGGCCCGTATCAATATTTTGTGATATTGAAATGGTTATGGGTTTTTAACGGACTGAAAAAAATTTAATTTAAAAAAAAAAATAAGTTTTTTTTTTTGTTTTTGAAGAACAAAAACAATTATTTTTTCCACATTTATAAGTTATGTTTATTATTACGATAGTTTTTGTAGTTGTGGTTTGAAAATATAAATTTAAAAAAGTTATAAATTATATTTTTTATAACAAATATTTTTTAAAAAAGTTTCCAGTGAAATCAATGTTAAACTATATATATATATATCAATTAATTAAACACCTTTAAAATTATAATTAAAATAAATTATAGTTTCAAACATAGCTTACTATACAACCAAACGGAACTGCAACAAACACTTTTAAAATTATAATTAAAATAATTTATAATTTTAAACATACCTCACCATATAACCAAACAAAACTGCACCGTCAAGCAAAAACAAACTCCTAAGGATTGCAATTAATCCATAATTAGCGCTTAGACAATGAAAGATTTAATTAATAACAACCTTAAGGTATTTTCAAGAAAAAAAAACTTAGAAAGAAGTGAATCCCAGTTGGAGAACTCCTAATAATTTTTAAATGTGTGTTCTACTTCTACCCAATAATTTATAAGATCAGGTGTCATAATCCAGATAATTACTTTTATTTTTTAAAATATTTTTTATTTAAAAGTATATGAAAATAATATATTTTTTATTTTTAAAAAATAATTTTTTATCTCAGTGCATCAAATTTATCTAAAAACACCAAAAAAAAATATTAATTTAAAGAAAAAAAATAAAAATAAAAATCAATTCTTTTAAAGGCATTTCTAATTGGAGAATGTGTTTTGAGATTCACAAACACATGATCAAGTACTTTTATATATAAATGATGATTAAAGGCTAAAAATATCATATATCAAATTTGCGATAATAATCAATTTAGAGTTCCTCTTCCAACAACAACCATTGGCATTACTAATTTTTCTAATTTAAATGTATATTTAGTAATGTGATGGAATATATTTTTTAAAATTATTTTTAATTTAAAATATATTAAAATAATTTTTTTATTTATAAAATCATCACATTAAAATCATTAAAAAACATATAAAAAACATTATTTTTCTCGAGCCAAGGTTCATACCTCCAAATTAGTTAAGTCAAGTTTTATAACTATGATAAAACCATATTATTGTCCAGAACCACATCATATGGAGTTCTCTAATAAGTTTTCTACAGAACATCACAACTTTTGTGAAAGAATAAATATCATTTTGGAAAGAAGGGGACATGCTTGAAAAGGCATGGTAAGATTTGAAAATTTTTAAATGCATTGTAGAAGATGCCATTGTGTCATGCATGTTCAGGATCTTAGGCTGAGGAACAAAATTTTTAATATGATGCATATATTTACTCTTCTTTTACCATTGTGTCATGCATGTTCAAGCTTCTTGTTTGTTTTGATGGGGTTTGGATTATGGAAAGTGTAGCTAGTAACAAAATGTATGAAGAAGGTAGTTATAAGAGAGAAAAATGTGGGGATTGATGTAGCTACTAGAAGGTTGAGTGAACGGAGACATCAGACTCCGATGCTATCTTCGAGAGAACCATGGTGATGAAAGAGAAGTGTGAAGTATTGTTGAGATGGGAAGAGTCAAGAGTGAAAATGTGCGAGGAAAGTGAGACTTATAGGCAGGTTTATATAGAGAAAGGAAAGGAAAGAATGGTCATTGGTCAGTCCTGATCCAGCAGATGCTATCAACATTTAAAAAATGGATGCAATTAAAAATAGCTATCAACATTTATGCAATTATTGATATCAACATTTATGCAATTATTGATAAGTGAACAGAGGGGGGTTACTGTGTTTGTTACAGAGAAAAATAGAGGAAGTAGAACAAGAAGAAATGGAGAAGGGAGATAGTAGGGTCACTTGTCAAGTTATAAATTAAATACTATAGACATATTTACTGATGAATTTAATCGATAAATTTAAATTTATCAGTAATTTTGTATGTAAAATGACACGTCATTATACTTTTTGGCTCTTTTTTCATTCATTTTTTTTCAATATAATTTCCTCGATATATACCGCTAGATATTTTTGTTGGCGTTTATTGATTGCTATTGCAGGGCATATTCAATGAAACACTGGTTTTTGGGATTGTACTAGGTTGAAAAGACTTCTATCATTCCTCCAATAATATATAATTTGTTGTCTCCGTGAACATACTTGATTTGGGAAACCACGTAAATGTGCTTGTTTGTTTTTTTGTATTTGCTTTCGGTCTAGTATGCACAATATTTTAGAGATTTCCTAATAATGAAGTTCCTTTTCCAGTTTTGTTTAATTTCTTCTTCGATTTCTCACCTCCTTTAATTGTGTTTGACAGAACTCACTTGTGACTTCTTTGGTATGCCATATTAACATTTTCTCGCTAATAAATCAAGATTCTTATTCGTAAGTACTTTTCTAATTGACATACATTTTGATTTTGTTGATATTTAATACAACTTAAGGTCGTGAAAGCTATGATAGTTTCACTCTGATCACACTAAATTTCAACAAGAGGAATATTACATTTGAAAATAACAAATACAATCACCGAGAGGCAATTGCCGATGGAAATAATGATCAACAACATGATATAGACTACCCATATAACACATTTGATGCTAAGAGGAAATGGAACTGCTATGGCAAAGGAAAATGTTATGGTTGCTAGGAAGAATGCAACTTCCTCCAATGCTTTGGATGCAAAAGGAATCTTTTTTTCAATAAACTATGAAATGAATACAAAAGCAAAATAAATATAGTAGGAATATTTTGTTGTACGGTAATAAATCTATTTCAATTCAATAAGGCATTTAGGTAATTTATCATGTCTTAAATAATTGATAAGCAGCCAGCATTAGTCTTTTCTTTTTTAATCTCAAAAAATAGAAACCACACTCACTTGTTCTTTCTATTCTCCATCATGAATTACCAGTGGAATGACCCATCTTTGGTATACAAAAACTTTTATTTCCATGATGCTAATGTTGACCCCAGATTTGTTAAGGCATCAACTTGCTCATTTCTTTCTATGGTACATGTTATAAAGTGTTACAATCAAGTGATATCATTAGTTTTAGTGCATACTTGTGATATAGAACGAGTTTTAACTTCCTAACGAGTTGTTTAAAGATTAATTGACAATCTCTAAATAATTTAAGGAGAGGCATCATTATATTCACTGTTATGTCCAACCCATAAATCAAAGCTTGATATTTAGCCATGTTATTAGAATAGCATTTAGTCAATGATAAGGCAAACAGCAAGGCCTCTCCTTCATTTGTGATATATATTACCCCAACTCCAGCTTTATTTTGTCGTGTTGCATTAACAAAGAATATTTTTCATGGTTTTGACATTTCAATGAACAAAACATCCTCATTTAACAAGTTTTTAGAGAACTTTCATTCATTGAGAATAGGATTGTTGATAAGAAAATCAGCTAGTGCCTACGCCTTGATCACCTTTTATGAGATGCAGACAGTTTCAAATTTTTAAAGCAATGAAGCTCATTTTGCCAATCTTCTTGGTAGTACTGGCCTTAAGATGATGTACTTGAGAGAATTGGCTTAAGGGATTAGCTGTATTGAATACACTTGGAGGTAATATATTAAATTATTTATCACAAATACTAATGCTAGACATGTTTTCTCTATTAGAGAATAATTCTATTCAACCTCATTTAACATCCTACTAAGATAGTAGATAATATTTTCCTTGTCTTCATCATTTTATTGTGCCAATAACACTTCCAAAAAACGCATTTGAGCTGCTATAAAGAGGATAATTAGACATCTTGACATGCTTGTAGGACAGGTGGATCAAGAATGTATTTTTTAATTATTATTTTTAAAGTAATAGTGCAAACTTCATCTCAATAAAATGATGTATCCTTCTTCATCAAGTGAGTGAATGATTAACATCAACTCTTTAAGTTATAAATGAATCTTCACATATAGGTCAACTTTTCTTAGAAACCCTTTAACTCATGGATGTTTCTTGGCTCTGGTATTTTTAAGATGACATCGATTTTAGACTAGTCAATCTCAATTTCTTGATGTCGAACTATAAATTGTAATAATTTTCCTGAGGACACACTAAATTCACATTCAAATGCTAGACAAAGATCTTCCAAATGATTTTTTTTCTTCTAACTTTACAACAAGTTCATCAATGTAACATTCATAATGTTGGTGAAGCATATTATTAAAAATATTTTGCATTGCCCCTTGATAAGTGACACCTGCATTCTTTAATCCAAAAGGCATGAATCTTAAAACAATATCTCTTTTTTTAAGTCCAAAAGGTTGTCTTCTCCTTGTCTGCGATCACTATTCAAATTTGATTATAGCAAGATGAACCATCTATAATGGTTAATTTCTCATGGTATGTGGTAGCATCAATCATGATCTTAGTTATTAGAAGTAGAAAGTCATCTTTGGAACAAACATTATTAAGGTCTCCAAAATCCACACAAAAATGGATCTGGCCATTCTTTTTTTTCCAATATGATATTTGAGATCCATGTAAAATACTTAATTACACGAACGAAAACTACTTGGATAAGTTTGTTCATTTGAATCTCAATTTGTGAGAAGAGTTTAAAATGAAAGCGAGGATTAGTTTGTTTTACCAGTCTAACCCACTTTTATATTGCTAATTAATGGGCAACAACCCCGAGGTCTAAAAATAACATTTTATCATAGGACCAAGTAAAGATATCTCAATGCTCCATGTCATCTTCTTTTCTCTTTTAGTAATAAGTCTTCATTGATGAATGTTGAGTATGGGTTTTCAATAATGTCTAAGTTAATCTCTTTAAGTCCATCCACTATGTGCTTATTTTCTAATTCAAATGCTGTCAAAGCCTCCTCAACATCTTCGTTGATGTGAAATTCATTATTATCATCCTCTTCAATAATGATGTGAATTGAAGTGAGATACATTGTTTCCCTTTCCCTTATATTTAAGTGAAATTTATTAGTAAATTTTGAATTTCACAACAGAATTTTTTAATTACTCTCTATATTTTTTTGTAGTTCATCAGTGATTTCATTGGTAATGGCATGCAATCAAAGATGTATTAATACCCACCATTTGAAATTCACACTGTCTATCATTGATTTTATCGGTAATGTTAAACTACGTCGACAAATATTGACAGACTGTATCTGTTGGTATAAACAACTGTGACTTAGTGGAAATACATGAGACTGATGAAAAGGTGCCTTTCTTAGCAGCAAATTTATCCTATAATTGAGCCCAGATTAAACCTTGATGTAGTAAATTTTGTCTTTCTTGGTTGTCTCTTAACTGGAAACTAATGCTGACAAGGAAATGGTCAACTTAGACTGTTCCAAGGGGATCTTATCTACAAATAAATAATGGAAACAAATCTGAGTTGTAAGAGTTCTTCAATATTTGAGGTCGATGAGGATGCTGAAAAGCTCTAGATTATTATGGTGTTCTCAAGGCTGCTGCACAGTACTAGACTGCACCTACAAAACAAGTCATGAACTCAAGAAACATCAACGTTTCATCTTCTTTTATATTCCCTCCCACTTTCTTCTTTCTTCTCATCTGATTTTTCTTGTTTCATAAAGATAAAGTTCATTGCAGCGCCACAAGAAAGATGAAGTTCATCTTGAACTCACCAATCCAAACAAACACCAAGTCATGAACTAGACTGTTTTTTCTCTTTGCTATCTATTAATAACTTCGTTCTGATCATGAAAAAATAAATAATGGGATCGATAGATTTTAACTTCTTTTTTTCTTCTTTATGATGGGAAACCATAAACTTGAGTTGCATAATTTTATACAGAATTGATAAGCACAGAGTGCACGAAAAACAAATGATATGAAGATTCTACGGCACCCATTATTATATATGGCTGGCTCTCTTTCTATATCTGCACTTTTGTAATGAAGAAAGTCCATAGAAAATTATGATCAGTTGAGAGAGCAAGGAAAACAAGAGAAGAAGAACTGGCTCACCTTATTAAAACTCCTATTGAAGTGCGCAGGACAATAGCTGTGGTCGAAGGTAAATAATCTTTGATTCCAGGTTCACTCAAGAACAGGTTCTGAAACTTGACATCAGGACTGATGAACAAATAGTGGAAAGACAAGTAATTATCGCGGTTCATCTAGCCCACTCTACGGACGAAGAAGCTAAAATGAATGACTGTATATGGTATTGCTATAAAAAATAATATTTATAATGAATGATACATGAAGATCGAACGAAAATTAATAAAAAATCAATCCCTTTATTATTCCAACAGATCCCAAGATTTATATCTCTACTGATTTTTTTACTGATTCTCGTAATATGAGAAGTTAACTTACTGAACTCTATATTCTTGGCTTTTCAAGACATTGATTGGACTTAATTTGCAGAAGAGATCTAAATTATAGATGGCTTAATTAGTGGGAGAAATATCAATAAAACTATATATCTGCAGATTCAACAAAGAACACGAAATCATACTGGATGTAAACCTCTAAGACACAAATATTATTGTTTACATCTTAACCAACCAATGATTAATGAGCAAGTGATCTAATACTCTAATACGAATCTTGAAAATTCAACTCCTTCAAAAACTCCCTTGTTTAGTGAGAAAAAAGTGTACACACATCATTTTTGCCTTGGTAAAACAAGTTTTTCTGGAATATACAGAATTCAATTAGTAGCCTTTGTAGAAATATTTAGTTAAATGCTACTCTTTTATTCCTTCATCAAATCAATGCAAACGGCTATTATTTTGGACCAAAATAGGGTGATGCTACTCTACTAGCAAAATAGGGTGATAATACCATAAAAATCCTTGTCAATGCAACCATGGTTGTATTTTTATGGGTTGCATTGACAAGGATTTTTATTGAAAAGGATTTTTATTGAAAATGCAACCCATAAAAATCCTTGTCAATGCTATTTAATTCATTTTTGTATCGAAATGATGTACAAGTGTTGGAAAAAGTTGCATTCTTCCTCTCAGCCACAACGTTTTTCTTCGCCATAGCAATTCCATTTCCTCTTGGCATCAAATGTGCTATATGGGCAGTCTATATCATTTCCTTGATCGCTATTGCGATCTGCAATTGCCTCTAGGTGGTTGTATTTGGTATTCTGAAATGTAATATTCCTCGTGTTCAAATTTAGTGTGATCAGACTCTGTTACATTTTATGCTCTGCGAAACTGTCATAACTTCGTCGGTCCTAAGTTGTATTAAATATGAATAAAACTAGAACACATGTAAATTAGAAAAGTATTTCCGAATAGGAATCTTGATTTTCTATGTTCTAAATGATTTATTAGCGAGAAAGTGTTAGTATGGCACAATTGGAGGTAAGAAATCGAAGAAGAAATTCAATAAAACTGGATAAGGAACTTCACTATCAGGAAATCTCATTACTTCACTAGCAGCAGAGGATGCTAAATATTGCATTGACGACTTCAATTCCTGAGGAACATTTGATAGGACTCATCGACCACAACTTCAATATCAGGTCAAAAGTTGAAAACAAACTATGTTTCTTCAAATACATGGACTTGTTAAGTTTTAAAGGCGAAGGATAGTTCTGTTTCAGCCTTTTTATTTCTTTCCTGCACATGATTTTAGGTGTTTGTGCAGATTTGTAGTTCCCCTTGTGCTTTCCCCTCTGTATCTAGTACTACAACTTTTGCATTTGGCCAAAATTTCTCCATTTTCTCTAACTTCTTCAAAGTATTGCCACACCTCTGATGTCCTCCTTCGTTTGTTTCTAGCGCTTGCATTCAAACGAGAAGTACCCCTGCCGCCCTCCTCGTTATCAGGGCTTGGAGCTTCTGGTACAAATGCAAATTCTTGTTCCTCGACTTCCTGTCAGTTGATAGCCAAGCAGTAAGACATTGACCACATGAAAACCAATCAGCGCTGCAAGAACGGCAAATGAGCACCTACCTGGTCACGAGCCTCCTGTACTTCCTCACCATCACTTGCTGGGTTAGAAATATTGCATAATTCCATGAATTCACTGGAATGGTCTTTCCATGATTTCCAGGGGTTCTTTTGCAAGGTAGAGGTGATTTCATTTGAAGCTGCTCCACATGTAGAATTTTGTTCTCCCATTTCCTATTATTAGAAAACTAAGCTGAGTAAAGATATCTAATCGACTGCATGTAAGAGAACTGTCGTAATGAAAGTCGATTTGTTAAGCTGAAGAAGAGTAAATGTATGCATCATATTAAAAATTAAATACATACAAAATTGAAAGATTTGTTGCTGAGTATGTACCTGGTCATGAGCCTCCTGTACTTCCACACCATCACTTGTTGGGTTAGAAATATTGCAGAATTTCCTGACTTCACTTGAATTCAAGCTGTAATAGCTGTCTGAAATACCCGCTGGTCTGACGTCACTTGTCTCGAAATTCTCTATCCTAACTTCAGAGCTAAAATTAGCCCCACTTAATTGTTCAGAGAAATCTTTCCATGAATTCCTAGATTTCTGTTGCAAGATAGACGTGATTCCAGTTGAAGCTGCTTCAAAAGTAGAATTTTGGTCTCCCACATCCTATTAAGAGAAGACCAAGAGCGGAGTAAAGATATTTAATTGATTACTTGTAAGAGGATTGTCGACAAAAAAGTCGATTTGTTAAGTGAATACATGCATGATTTTTTTTATCATATTAAAAATTAAATATATGGATCGATGATGTTTCTGATCATATAAAGATATTATAGACGAAGGAAAGGAAATATGTACTATTATGCCGAGAAAGCAAAGCAACTTAATTAAGACTCTGAACATGCAAGACGCCATGGCGTTTACTGACAGCCACAACTCAAATGCGTCATCAAGAATATTACGACAGAGAGACAATCAATTAAGAAAATCACCTGTTCATGAGCTTCAACACCAATTTCTATTCCATGGTCAGTTGCGTTCACCGCATCGCTAGCTATGATCATACCATTTGTATTGAAACTACCATTGTCTAATGATGCTGGTAGAGAGCGGTCAGAAATAGCCCCTTCAGATCTAACTACAGAGTCCATGTTATCCTCAGATAATTCCATGCCAGAAATTACCCATGAATTCCTACAGTTCTTCTGCAGGATAGAAGAGATCCCATCTATCAAAAGTTTATGTTCTGAAACATCCTTTGTTTCTGTTGGGAGAAAAAATTCTAAAACGTGATCAACTCTGCTCATGTGAATGTTTTCTAGCTTGAATGAGACAGCAGCGTGAAGGCCAAATTCCCAGGCATCACAAACAAATGGATAAGCATCTGCACTAAGCTCGGAAACATCAGGGATAAAGTACATGCCATTTAATTGAAGTGCTTTTCCAGCTACACCTTGTCCTTCCTCAAGATGGTGTTGTCCACATGCCTCCACAAACCCTTCCATTGTTATGTCATTCAGATAGCAAGCACTTTCAACTATTCGAAGTTTCCCATTTGAATTTACATTACAGTCTCTCCTATCTGAAATCCATGTGAGAGCCAGAGGTAGATTATGTACATTACATGTATATTCCAAAATGTCATATATCTCAACTGAAGCAGCAATTTGATTGATTGAGAAGCACTGTAGAAAACAAAATAATACAATCACATTAAAACTAAATCTTCATGCATGGAATGTGACAAGTGTCAGTGAAGACAAACATTATCCCACCTCCATTATATCTAATCTCCCACTTGGCACTAATAAAGGATTAATTGGTAGCATAAATCATGGCATGATTTATGCCCCATATCTCCCTAACCTTGTCTATAAATAGACAAGCTAAAGAGCTGAAGATGTGTGTGATATACAGAGTGAAAAACCGAGAGAGTGAGAGCAGTAGAGAAAATTTGAGTGTAGAGTTAAGTTGAGAAGAATTTTCTCTTCCTCTTTGTTTGTATTGTTTCTTTAAGTGATTAATACAAATCAGTAGCTCCGTGGAGTAGGCAAGTTGCCGAACCATGTAAATTTTTATGTGTTTGAATGCTTGAAAGTCCCAACAACTATTATCAGAGCTTGTTCTTGAAAAAGAGGGTGTTTGATCCAAACTCAAAAATCAAAGTTCTCAAAATGTGTTTTTGAACATACCATCGTGTAGAGAAAGACAAGAAGAATCCACTAGTGAAAGCCGGTGAAGAACTGACGTCCTGCATGCTCGCACGCACCAACACGGGCCGACGACAGCCCCGGTGAAGAACCGACGTCCTGCATGCCCGCACGCACCAACACGGGCCGACGACAACACTGCCCACCCGCACCGACGCGCCACACGCGTCTTCTTCACCCGAATATCTGCAATTGAACCAGGTTGGCTCGACACGTCAGCACACAGTCAACAGCCACAACAGCAAATCTGCATAGTCAGCAGCCACGCCACCTGACATGTCACTGTCCACGTTAGCAACGACACGCTAGGAAGAAAATCCATGTGGATCTACCACGTCATCATATATGGGCCTATTTTGCTTACGTGTCTGACATGTCATCATAGCCACGTCAGCATAATAGGTTTTGATCCAGTGCAACGCAACCACTATTCCTCCTGACACGTGGCTTTATCTACAGTGTCTAGTGATCCAAAAGTTTGATTGATAAAATCTGAGCCATCCAAAGTCTGATTTGGGTGATTTTAGTGTCGTTTCTAATATTTTTAGTCATTCCGGACATATCTGTAAGGTCAAATTTGGCAGATTCAAATCTGAAATATATTAAAAATGGAAATTGAAATAAAGGTTACTGGAATTGAAAAAATTTGATGGAACAGATTTTGGATATTGGAAAATGCAAATTGAAGACTATCTATATGGGAAGAAACTTCATCTTTCTTTGTTGGGGAGCAAACCAGAAAATATATTAGAAGAAGATTGGTAAATTCTTGATAAACAGGTTTTGGGCATTATTCGGCTATCCTTGTAAAAAAAAGTTGCTTATAATGTTACAAAAGAAAAATCCACTACAAGATTGATGGAAGCCTTGTCTGGGATGTATGAGAAGCCCTTAGCAAATAACAAAGTGCACTTAGTGAAGAAGTTGTTTAACTTGAAGATGATAGAAAACACCTCTATTACACAGCATCTCAACAACTTTAATACCATCATGAATTAATTATCATCTATTGAGATTGAGTTTGATGATGAGATCCATACACTCATTTTGCTAGTTTCACTTCCAAGCAGTTGGGAAGGTATGAGAATAGGCGTAAACAACTCGGCCGCAAAATCCAAACTGAAATATGATGACATCCGATACTTGATTTTAGTTGAAGAAATACAAAGGAAAGACTCAGGTGAAAGCTCAAGTTCAGATTCAACTCTCAACATCAACACTCGAAGAAGGAGACAGGATAGAGGCTTATCCAAGAGCATATCAAAATCAAGGTACAGAAGTAAAAGCAAATTTAGAACCAGAAAGCAGGTTGAATGTTGGAATTGTGGCAAACCTGGTCATTTTATGAGGAATTGCACAAAACCAAAAAAACCTGAAGCTAACCCTGTAAACGTCATTCTAGATGAGGTATAAGATGCTTTAATTCTTTCTGTACAAAGTCCACTTGATGATTGGATTCTTGATTCTGGTGCTTCATTCCACTGTACACCACACCATGAAATGATGCAAAACTATGTTACTAGAGATCACGGTGTAATCTATCTGGCCGATGGACAACCAATGGATATTGTGGGTATAAGAGATGTGCAAATCAAGATAATGAATGGATCTATATGGAACTTGTAAAATGTAAGGCATGTTCTTGGACTAAAGAAGAAATTGATCTCAATCAGACAACTTGATGATAATGGTCATTCAATTTTTTTTTTTGAAGGTATGTGGAAGGTATCAAAGGGAGCAATGTTTTGGCTTGTGGAAAGAAAATTGCACCCTGTATATGACCACAAGATCTGGAGATATTATTGCCTCTACTGAAGTAGAAAATCAAGCACAGTTATAGAACTATAGACTTGGCCATATGAGTCAAAAGGCGATGAAGATACTTTAGTTAAAGGGAAAGCTACAAGAGTTAAAAAATATTGATCTAGACATTTGTGAAAGCTGTGTTCTCGAAAAAAAAAAAGAAGCTCAGTTTCTTAAAGGTTGAGAGGACCTTAAGACCAAGAAAGCTAAAACTGGTACACACAGATTTATAGGGACCGACTTCAGTAGCATCTCTTAGAGGTTCTCGGTATTATGTGACTTTGATTGATGACTTCAGCAAGAAGATATGGGTCTACTTTTTGAAAAATAAATCTGATGTGTTTGAAACATTCAAGAAATGGAAGGCTATGGTTGAGACTGAATCAGGTCTGAAGTTGAAATACTTAAGATTTGATAATGGAGGAGAACACATTGATGAAGGTTTTAAAGAGTATTGTGTTGTCAAAGGTATCAGAATGGAAAAGACCGTTCCAAGTACACCACAACAGAATGACATTGCTGAACGGATGAACAGGACCATCAATGAATGAGCTAGAAGCATGAGGTTACATTCTGGGTTACCTCAAACCTTTTGGGCTAATACAGTTCACACTGCAGTTTACTTGATCAACCATGGACCATCAGTTCCTTTGGAATTCAAACTACCCGAGAAAGTATAGAGAGGAAAAGAAGTATAACTCTCTCATTTAAAGGTCTTTGGGTATGTTTCGTATGTGCATATAGATTTTGATGCTCGTAACAAGCTAAATGCCAAATCCAATAATTGTTTCTTCATTGGCTATGGAGATGAAGAATTTGGATTTTGGTTCTGGAATGATCAGAACAGAAAGATTATCAGAAGTAGGAACGTGATTTTCAACGAGAAAGTTTTGTATAAAAATAGATCAAGTACAGAAACAAATATGACTGATTTAGATACAAGTCCATAAAAGTCTGAATTCATCAGATTAGAAGGGCTTCCTGATGTTACTGAGCAGAACAAAACTCAAGAGTCTTCACAAGAAGATTCAAACACATCTATACCCACTACTACACAAAAAGATGCGGAGCCAAGTGAACTAGTTGTTTATGTTTGCAGGTCTTCAAGGATTGTAAAGCCTCCATAATGATTCACACTTCTACTGAATTATATTTTGCTGACAGATGATGGTGAGCCATTAACTTTTAAAGAATCCTTACAAGATAGAAACTCGAGCAAGTGGGAGTTAGCTATGAAGGACGAGATGGAGTCGTTGTTGAAGAACAAGACTTGGGAGCTAACCACACTACTTGAAGGAAAGAAAGCTTTGCAAAACAAGTGGGTTTACAAAGTAAAGACTAAGCATGATAGAAGCAAATAGTTCAAGGCAAGACTTGTTGTAAAAGGGTTTCAACAAAAGAAAGGGATTGACTACTCTGAGATATTTTCTCTAGTTATAAAGCTCACAACAATCAAAGTTTTTCTAGGGATAGTAGCTGTAGAAAATTTACATCTTGAACAATTAGATGTAAAAACAACATTGTTTCATGGTGAATTGGAGGAAGACATTTACATGCAACAACCAGAGGGGTTTGCAATACAAGGAAAGCAGAACCAAGTCTGCAAGCTAAAGAAAAGCCTATATAGTTTGAAGCAAGCTCCAAGACAATTGTACAAGAAGTTTCACAACTTCATGTATAGTTCGGGATACACAAGATGCCAGGCTAATCATTGTTGCTATGTCAAATATTTTGATAACTCCTATATCACTCTATTGTTGTATGTGGTATGTTGATTGCAGGATCCAGTATGGAAGAGATTGACAAGTTGAAACGACAGTTGTCAAAACAGTTTGAAATGAAGGATCTAAGAGCTGCTAAACAAATACTTGGCATGAGAATCATCAGAGATAAAGACAAAGGCATACTAAAGCTTTCACAAACAGAGTATGTCAAGAAGGTTCTCAACAGGTTTAGTATGAATAATGCTAAACTAGTAAGTACAGCTCTGGAGAATCATTTCAAGCTCAACAGAGACCGGTCACCAAAAACTAAACTAGAATACGAATACATGGATAAGATTCCATACGCCTTAGCTATTGACTATCTGATGTATGCTATAGTTTGTACCAGACTAGACATTGCTCATGTAGTGGAAGTTGTAAGTCGATATATGAGCAATCCTGAAAAGCAGCATTGGGAGGCGGTAAAATGGATCATGAGGTACTTAAAAGGTTCATCGGAGATATGTCTTACCTTTATAACTAGTGATTTGAAACTTGAAGATTTTGTAGACGCTGATATAGTAGAAAATGTTGATAGCAGAAAAAGTACTACAAGATATATATACACTATAGGAGGCACTACTGTTTCTTGGAGTTCTACCTTGTAAAAGATAGTCGCTTTTTCAATGACAGAAGCAGAACATGTTGCAGTCTCAGAATCTGTAAAAGAGATAGTATAGCTATAAAATTTCCTGAAAGAATTGGGCAAGATGAATGGAAAGGGTACTTTGTATAGCAACAGTTAGAGTGCAATATTCCTTGCCAAGAATCCAGCATTTCATTCCAGGACTAAGCATATTCAGATGAAATATCACTTCATCCGATAATTGCTTGACGATGAACAACTACTGCTAGAAAAGATCTGTGGAAGCAAGAATCTTGCTGACATGTTAACCAAAGGAGTTACACTTAATAAATTGAAGTTGTGTAAAACTTCAGTTGGTCTTCAAGGATAAAAAATAATTTCATTGTTTGTCTCCAAGTGAGAGATTGTTAGTGGAGACAAACATTGTCCCACCTCTATTATATGCAAGTGAGAATACCTAATCTCCCACTTGACATTAATGGAGGATTAATTAGTTGCATAAATCATGGCATGATTTATGCCCCATGTCTCCCCAACCTTGTCTATAAATAGAAAAGCTAAAAAGCTGAAGATGTGTATGATATATAGAGTGAAAAACCGAGAGAGTGAGAGCAGTAGAGAGAACTTGAGTGTAGAGTTGAGTTGAGAAGAGTTTTCTCCTGTTCTTTGTTTATATTGTTTCTTTGAGTGATTAATACAAACTAGTAGCTCCGTGGAGTAGGCAAGTTGCCGAACCACATAAATTTTTGTGTGTTTAAATGCTTGAGTGTCCCAACAACAAATTTGTCAATGCATTTTACCCTTCAATATTCTTTCTTTCAATCAATTTCAAGTTTTTTTCGCTCTATTATTAATTATATTCAGGAGTTTCTTTATATCGAAATGATGTACAAGTGTCTGTTACCATCCTATTTAATTCATTTTTGTTAGTTTTTTGAACTAAAGAAAAATATACAATGGATACCTTTTCAGACCACATAATTTCTTGTGTCATTATGTGAGGATCATCAAGCTGGTTTTCATGGAATTTAGAATAATTCTCTTCATCTAACTCCATATTTGACCCTGCATATATGATGATGATTTCACCCCAGCATGTTAGAATAACTAATTGATGGATCAAAATTATTGGAAAAAAATATGCTAATTATGCTAATGAGATTATTCACCACTATTGAGCTGAGTAGGATCAGGTTTCCAAGCTGAGCTGAAAACCAAGGGGATTCCCTTCCTTCTTAGCTGTGGATGCCGATCCTTTTCTTCCCAGCTGTACTCGGGCATTTGTTCTCTACAGAAATTGCTAAAAGATTGGGGCTTGAAGCGATAATGGCGAAACCCAAAACGACGTAGTCTGTCTTGCCAATAAGCGAATGTCTCATGTCGCTCAATGTGGTCTGTGCCTCCTGGAGCCACCAATTTACAGATCTGACGCCTGAAGGACATCTCCCAAAACACCTTGCGGCGGACTCCGTCCGAGTTAATGTCTACGTTGTCCTTGTCCAGGGAGTCAAAAACAATGGAGTAATATTGGAATGACTTGCTGAAACAGTCCAAGAGATTTTGACCATTATGGCTTGCTTCTTGCTCAACAATTATCATGATCTCTGGTTTCAGTTCTCTCAATTTTGACAAAACCTTCTCGCTTGCACCTGTTAGTGTGAGCAGTTTGTGGAGTTGAAATTTCCATTTCACGACAATCGTCTCATCCCCACTTGCTCTTGTGAGTTTGAGAACAGAATCAACAATATCAGCAGCACTATTAGCAACCAAATGTCTCACTTCAAAGTCAATAGCAAACCTTTCGGCTTCTCCGTGAAGTCTCTCAAGTGTCTTTTGGGTATGGTCAGCAGCTATGGACAGAACTGGTCCGACAAACGTCAAGCGGAACGATATCGGGCCTGTTGACTGCCTGGTGACATCACGAAACAAATCATAGTACCGCCAGAAACTTACCACAATTCCGAACTCAATAATGTGGACTCTTCGCTTTCCTTTTATGGCATCCTCACGGGGTCGAGGGTTGTAAAATCACCGAAGCAGAAGAAGGGAGAAAATGGGTAGTCTGTTTCGGGAAGCTGATCCGTGCCGGAAGGTATTAACGGTGTAAGATTCCGAGGATAAAGTTTATAGAGTCGCCGAACCAGAGCTTCAGCATAGTACTTGACGAGTGATTTTGTTGCTCTTGATAAGGATTCGTTGGAAGCTATGATCTCCTTCAAGAGCAAATCTGCATCATTCAGGTTACCCCCTTCAATGGCCTTAGCACAATCCACCAATTTGTTGAGAGGAGAAGTGTCCATTTTTGTTTTTTGTTTTTTTACACAAAGTAAGCTATGAGTTGATTGTTCCCTTCCATGTTTGGTGTTACAAGAAGCTCCTAATATCAAACTCTTGCAAGCAACTCTAACATTTTGTTGAGAAGAAGACCCAGTTACGAATCAAACATGTGGAGACGAATAGACTCGATGCATCTGTATGGATACGAATCAAACATGTGGAGACGAATAGACTTGATGCATCTGTATGGATAGATGTGTCGCACCCTCGCGTGCGGAGCGCGGCGTCGCGGCGACCGTCGATTGATTTCGGGGTCTCTTAGTTTTATTTTTGTCTAAAAGAGAGTCGCCACCTAGTATTATGGTCACTAGGAAACCTAACTGGTCTTTCAGAGATTCTAAGGAAAGGGACTGGTTGCGTAAAGGGAAGGTGTTAGCACCCCTAGTACGCCCTACCTAAGGTAAGCTGCTTGGTGTTTGTCTTATAATTGCTATGGTGTTGGTGTTTTATATTAATTTAAAATATATTTTTTTTAAAGTGATGTTGAAAAGCACTCCCAAATACCCCTATAAAATTACATTGGGAAATTGCACTGATTCTTATTCTTGGAAAAAATGGTAAGGTGGTTTATTTACAGGAGATTCCTGGGTCAATTACCTCTAACAAGAATACCTAGTTCTGTAGTTCATGAGCAATTTTTGGAATAGTTTGTGAGGGAAAACGGGAATTAAGCTGAATTTCAATCGTACTTACCATCATTTAATAGATGGACAAACAGAAAAGGTAAATCAAAATTTAAAGAATATATTGCGGAATTAGGGTAAATTAGTGGGACCTTGCCTTGTCACAAGCTAAGTTCACATGTAATAGATCCAGAAATCAAACTACTGAGCTGAGTCCTTTTGAAATTATGTACGATGTACTTGAGTTGCCTCCTATTCCTCTCGTATTGATTAGCTCGAGCAAACAATTCCTCACTATATACAATGCTAAATAAAAAACCCAGGTAGATAGTCATCACAAGAAGGTCACTTTTGAGGCTGGTGACTTGGTATATGCAGCGCTCACTCATGATCGGTCTCATGTGAGGGAGTACAGCAAGCTTCGATATAGAAAGATTGGTTCTTGTGAGGTGGTGCAGTAAAACATCAATGACAATGCCTACAAACTCGATATTATGAGTAGCTTCCAGCCAAGAAACATTGATGATTGATTTAGAAGGCTATAGATAAGTTGAGCTATCATATATGAAATTGACTGTGCTAGATCGATTACGGCCTTGACAGGTCAGACCAGTGCAAGGATGGAAGGAAACGGTACTTCGAATCTAGTTTGGAGTGATTCTGCATAGCTTTCGGTTTTCTGACCACAACTTTTAATCCGGGACCTAATCCTAATTAAGCCTTTGCAAGCAAATTAGCTCCTAATCCTGCTTTATTATATTCAGAATCAGTCATTGCCTTCGTGGAAGTGCATGCGTTGATATTCTGATTGGGTGTTTTAAAATTCGAGAGCCAACAGAAAGAGCCATTCTGCCCCCCACTGAAGTACTAATTAATGAAGGAGCCAAACAAGGTTAACATATAATCAGTCAGCATAAGCCCCGTGTTAATTTTGAAGGAGTTGAATTTTCAAGATTCGTTTTAGAGCATTAGACCACTTGCTCATTAAGTTATTGGTTGGCCGCTTAAGATGTAAACAATAATATTTGTGTTTTGGAGGTTTACATCTAGTATGATTTCTTGTTCTTTGTTGAATCTGCAGATATGAAGTTTTATTAAGATTTCGCTTGTGCCTGCTGTTGAAAAGAGACATGAAACATAAAGAAAAATGATTCATGCATAATTAAAATTTAATTTGGTTTATTAAACTCTCCCACTAAGCCATCTATAATTAGCTGTTCTTCTCTTGTTCTTCCTTGCTCTGTCAACTGATAATTTTCTGTAGAACTTCTTGTGAAGTTAACCACCTTAGTCAAAAATGGTGGGAGAAGGTGTAGTTATCCTTTTCCACCTTAGTAAAAAATGGTGGGAGAAGGTGTAGCCATCTTAGTCAAAAATTGTATGCACCAAATTGGTGCTATTTGCCTAACCCCTTGTCTTTTGCATGGATGCTTGCCTATAAATAGGTAATGCATCCAAGCATTATATACACACCATAAGAGAGAAAGAAGAGAGGGTGAGAAGAGAGTAATCCCACAAAATTGTGAGGTATTTGTGAGATAGTAAGTGAGGTGTTTTCTCCTAATAATAGAGAGATTTTTGTTGTAATATAGAAGAAGACCAAGACCTAATTATAGCGTATTATACAGGTAGTTGATCAATATCTTAAAAGGTCTTAAAAAATAAAATTGTCTGGTGCAGGCAGTGTTACATCATCTTAACATGGGTAGGAAATAATAATAATTAAAAAAAATAAGAAGAAGAGGGATTCTCACTGGTTCTAATAGTTATGGTTATTTTAAAAAATATTTTTTATTTTAAAAAATATATTAATAATATTTTTTATTTTTTTAAA